>NC_068576.1:24001799-24304830 GCF_025698545.1 Gossypium raimondii | reverse complement strand
TAGTGGGTCAAGGTTCCTTGCTGTTTCCTTTAACCGAAAAACACCTAAAGACCATTTTGAGATTCAGGTCAACAATTCGTTATTGTTGGTTTATTTTTTTTGGTCATAGCCATTTAATTTGTTATTGTTTCCTATCTATTTTATTCATTACCTTTGTTTGAATCCATTAACTCTATTTTGTTACTTTTAAACCGAAACGATTCTATTCTACTCAATTCACAATCGGGCATCACTAACGACTCGAATCAATCACGAAACGAGTTTGTATCAAAGGTGGCATTAACTTATGTTCATAACTATTCTTGATCCATCAAGCTCCTTGCTTATTCAGCTCAACTTCTAAGTCCACTAAATTGACTACTTGGGAATTTCAATTGACAAAGCTGATGGCAACTTCCATACTTGGAAGTCTTCAAGGAATTTATTAGATAAATTAATAGACTTTCAGCTCCATTTAATCTGATTGTATCATGCCTATTCGGCTGACCTCTTTACAGCCTATAAATATTAGGCTTGAAACATGTAGAAAGAACTTTTGATCCTTTAATTAATTTTAATCTATTTATGAGTTGTTCAACTCTCATAGTTTTTTTGTGACTCAAATTGACTTATCTAGATAGTCTAGTGGCGTCAGTTTGATTCTTTTCTGAACTTATCACTTTTACAAGTGTGGCGTTCAACTATACCATTTGGTTCTTATCTCTAATAGATAGTGGGTTACGGTACAAACTATCAACCATTTATCATCTTAAGTGCTAATCTAAGAATGGGGTTGATATTCTTTAATATTGGTTCATTCTTCAGCTGTTAAGTCCATCCTCAATTCATCCATCTACCATATCATCCAAGCAATTCCCTTTGTTATGTAACAACCCTTTGGGCCTAGTCAAAATAGTGGTTTCGGGACCACAAATTTCATGAGAAAAAAATTATTTTCATTTTATTTTTATGGTCTACAATTTCACAAAATAATTTCGTGAAAATTTCGTTCGAAAATTTTGACGTTTGGGCACTCAATTTAGTCAAAAGGACTAAATTGTAAAAAGTGCAAAAGTTGAGTTCTACATGTTAGAAGTGTCCAATTGTTATGTAATTTTAAATTGGAGGTCCTTATATGGTAATTAGACCATTGGTTAAGTTGGTGGACAAAAATGGACATGAGATAAGTGAAATAGGATATTTTTAAGTTAAGGACAATTTGGTAATTTGGTAATTAAAATGAATTAAAAAGACAAAATAGGCCAAATTTTCATCATCTTCAAGCTTTGGCCGAATTTTACAAGAGGAGATGATACGAGTCACAAAGGCCCAACTCAAGCTCAAGAACGTGATGGGCTCAAACTACCACAAGACCCAATAACGAGGTTAAAGGCCAAGCAAATGCGGATGAAACTAAATGGAACCATTCAAGAAGTCATAAGCAAGGCCTTAGATGCGTACACGAAAGAAAGAGAAAATCAAGATTCATTTTCTTGTTTTCAAGAAAATTGATATAGAGACGCGCGCGGACCAAGATCGAGTTGCCAAGTCACGGAAACTCCTACGAAAGCTCTAACGAATAGATCTGAAATCAAAACAAATAATGAGATTAAATCTGGAAATTTCAAGATCTGGAATAAGAACCAAAAAATTAGCAAGATCTAATCAAGACTCGAAACACTTATGAAAGGGGGTTTCTTGGAAGCCAAGAACTCGATTTAGCAATCAAGAAAAGAACCAATCTGCCGAATCTGAGAAAACAAACACAACAACAAATTAATCTTAAAATTCCAGCAAATCAATGGGATAAATTTAGGGTTTTGGTTGGCAAGAAGAAAACAAATAGAATCATGAACCAAACGAAATTGAGAAGAAAGAAAAGATGCGAATCTGCCAAGGAATTGATTCGGCCAAGAATGCCTAATTTCCAGCAATCAATTGATCCCCAAATTGAAAGAGATCCAATCGGCCAAACCCTAAGAATTGGGGATTTTTGGATTCGAATGTGTGCTGCCAATAGGAGAACAGCTTAAACGATAAGATCTTGAGTTTAATCACGGCTGGAAACACAAGCAAGAACAGCAAAAAGATTAGATAATGAATCGGCACAAGTAGGAATAAAGAAATAAATCGAAACAGCACGAAATAAAAGATAAGTCCTAAAGATCCTTGAAATCCTGAAAGATTTCACAAATCCCTTCAAACGGCTCTAATCTCCCCTCAAATGAATATCAATGGCAAGAAGAAGGTTGAAGAAAGAACAGCAAAAAGATTAGATAATGAATCGGCACAAGTAGGAATAAAGAAATAAATTGAAACAGCAAGAAATAAAAGATAAGTCCTAAAGATCCTTGAAATCCCGAAAGATTTCACAAATCCCTAATTGAGAGGGAAAATTCGGCCAAGGCATTTAATGGGCTGCTTGGGCCAAATTTTTACATATATAATAATCCCAAAGTCTGAAAATTAAACTAGGTATTTACACAATTAAAATTTTACAAATTGGGCCACTTTAATAATTTGGCCTGATTTTCAACTAAGTATGGTTTGAATTTCTTGGTTGGGCTTAGAACCTCTTATTGGGCCTTGCCTTCAAGAACTTGGGCTTGTAGTCCATCTCCTACCAAAATTGGTTCGTTGATGCTTGTAACGGAGATCCAATGCGCGTTAGCTAAAAGATTCAGTTTCTTGGACCAAGATTTCCAAGATTTGAAATCTTGATTTTCTTAATTCTTGAAATCGCTCCAAACAGCAAAATTAGGCCAAGATTCGGTTTCTTGAATTTCTTGAAAACAAGAAAGTGAATCTTGATTTTCTTTTTCTTTCGTGTAAGCATCTAAGCCCTTGCTAACAAATTCCTGAATGGTTCCATTTAGTTATGAACACATTTGTCTGGCCTTTGACCTCGTTATTGGGCCTTGTGGTAATTTGAGCCCATCACGTTCTTGAGCTTGGGTAGGGTCTTTGTGACTCGTATCATTCCCCCCTTCCTCAAAATGATTCATCCTCGAATCTAAAAAATCAAATGGTGATAAGTCAGCCACATTGAAAGTAGAACTTACATTTTACTCACCGGGTAGATCAATTTTATAGGCATTATCGTTGATCCGCTCGAGTACTTGGAAAGGCCCATCGCCCCTTGGGTCCAACTTGGTCTTTATTTTTGTAGGAAATCGTTCTTTCCTCATATGGATGCAAACCCAATCTCCGGGTTCTAGGATAACCCGTTTCTGCCCCTTGTTTGCTTTGTTGGTGTTGGCATCATTTGTTTAAGCTATTCATTGCCTAGCCTTCTCATGTAAGGATTTCACCAACTCAGCTTTCTGTTCGCCATCTAAATTAACAATGTGTTCAAGTGGTAATGGTGCAAGATCAAGTACTGTTAGTGGATTAACCATAAACAAGTTCAAATGGAGAATAACCAGTTGTACAATGAATAGATCTATTATCTGCAAATTCAACAAATGGTAGGCATTCTTCCCAATTTCTAATGTTCTTTCCCACAACAGATTGTAACAATGTTCCTAAGATTCGATTAACTACTTCAGTTTGGCCATAAGTTTGGGGGTGACATGTAGTGGAATAAAGTAATTTCGTACCAAGCTTACCCCACAATACCTTCCAAAAGTGGCTAAGGAATTTGACATCTCTGTCAGAAACAATTATTTTAGGGATGCCATGAAGTCTCACAACGATAGAGTGATAGAGGGTTGCACGCAGACCAAGATCGAGTCGTCAAGTCACGGGAAATTCCTACGAAGGCTCTAGACGATCAGATCTGAAAACGAAACGGCAAAACTTAATTAGAATCAATTAGATCTGGAAACTAAAAATCCCCAAATCAATAAAGAACAACCAAGAATCAACACACTTATGAATAGATGTTCTTGGAAGCCAAGAACACTAAATTAAGCCCCATATTAACTTCCAATCAGCCGAAACTATCAAAGAACACAAAACAGCAACTAAATTAAAAACAGATTGCGAAATCAATGGACACTAGTTCTAGGGATTGGACGGAAAGAAAAGGGGAATTTTTGTGAATCAAAAACATTTCTTTATGTCCAAGGAAGTGCCGAAGCAGATCTTGAAGTTTGGAATGCTGAAACGAAACAAGAACAATTAATCCCAAATTATTCAACAAAACGGCACAAGCAGAATTTAATAAAGAAGAATGAACAGCAAAAGAATAAAGAAAAGTCCTAAGAAGCCTTGAAATCCCGAAAGATTTCACAACTACCTTCAAACGACTCTAATCTCCCCTCCAATGAAGATCAATGGCAAGAAGAAGGCTAAAGATGGCTTCCATAATAAAAAAGATTGTTAAAACAACTTCTAAAGAAAACTCAAGAGAAAATTCTTGGAGAACTCAAGAGAATTTTCACTCGAAGCAAATCTGAAATTTTTAATGTAATTCTAATGTGTATAAGGGTGGCTGGCCAAGCCATACATATAGGCCTTCTAACTATTTTCCTAGTCTTAATAGGAAAACTAAAAAATAACCTAATTTTTCTACCTCATTGAAAGCGGTACTCAAGGTTCGAAGTGTGGCAGCGTGTTCATCTAATTGTTGTTGGAGTTTTTGAAACATGTCATAGACATCATTATAATCAATATCACCTTTAGACATTTTCCAAAAACCTGCAAAAATAAACACTCAACACTCAAAAATAAAAGTTAGCAAACCTCACCGTTAATCACTCAAAAAGAAAATTCAAATTTTCAATGAGGTAGAATTCAGTCTTGTGAGTCCTTTAGGAGAGTTTATATCAACCAATTAGAGAGTGGATGAACCGATCTACCAAAGAATCCTAATGTGCACTAGGATGCCAAAAACTGACGAGACACCAATTGATTCGTGTTGCATCGAGGAAGAATTGGGCACACGTTTAAATCCTACTAACACAAGAAACAAGAAGGTGTTAGATAGCTTAAAGGAAGAATAAAGGCAAACAAATGAAAACCTACAGCTAAGAATCAATAAATATTGCTGAAAATAGAAAACCCGAAAAACTGCGGAGTAACTTGACAACTTCGTTCGAGGTGTTCCCAGTCTCTAAAAATCACGAAATTAAATATTGAATGTCCTTATATATTGAATTTTTTATCTGGAAAGTTTGGGCACCAAATTCAACCCGCTGAATCTTTTTTAAAATTTTTATTGAATTTCGTATTTTTTTTATTTTTTTGACTTTTTTAACTGATTTTTTTGCAGGATTAATTTTTTTATATTCAATCACAGTTCCAAAAATATGTATGTAAAATTTCAGATCAATCGGACAATGTTTACCCAATCAAATTAAATTTTTTTGAACAATTTTTCTGGGTAAAACTGCTGTTTGTGCTTTAAAATATATATATCAGTTTAGAAATCAACCAAGAACACCCAAAACACCAAAATCTGATACCAAATGATATAGAGACGCGCGCGGACCAAGATCGAGTTGCCATGTCACGGAAACTCCTACGAAAGCTCTAACGAACAGATCTAAAATCAAAACAAATAATGAGATTAAATCTAGAAATTTCAAGATCTGGAATAAGAACCAAAAAATCAGCAAGATCTAATCAAGACTCGAAACACTTATGAAAGGGGGTTTCTTGGAAGCCAAGAACTCGATTTAGCAATCAAAAAAAGAATCAATCTGCCGAATCTGAGAAAACAAACACAACAGCAAATTAATCTTAAAATTCCAGCAAATCAATGGGATAAAATTAGGGTTTTGGTTGGCAAGAAGAAAAGAAATAGAATCAAGAACCAAACGAAATTGAGAAGAAAGAAAAGATGCGAATCTGCCAAGGAATTGATTCGGCCAAGAATGCCTAATTTCCAGCAATCAATTGATCCCCAAATTGAAAGAGATCCAATCGACCAAACCCTAGGAATTGGGGATTTTTGGATTCGAATGTGTGCTGCCAATAGGAGAACAGCTTAAACGATGAGATCTTGAGTTTAATCACGGCTGACCACTTAAATGGGCTGTTTTGGGCCGAAATTTAACATGTATCTTTCCTAGAGCCTAAAAATTAAATTAACAATTCAAATGTTTACAAATTGGGCCCTTTGACATTTTTGGCCTGATTTTCAACTAAATATGCATAGATTTCTTGATTGGGCTGGAATTTGCTTATTGGGCCTCGCCTTCAAGAATTTGGGCTCGTGATCCATCTCCTTCCGAAATTGGGTCGTTGACGTCAGAATCGGAGATCCAATGCGTTTTGGCTGCAAGATTTGGTTTCTTGGACCAAGATTTCCAAGATTTGAAATCTTGATTTTCTTGATTCTTGAAATCTCTTCGAACAGCAAAATTGGGCCAAGATTCGGTTTCTTGATTTTGTTGAAAACAAGAAAGTGAATCTTGATTTTCTTGTTCTCTCGTGTATGCATCTATGGCCTTGCTAACAAATTCTTGAATGGTCCCATTTAGTTTGGACCGCATTTGTCGGGCCTTTGATCTCGTATTGGGCCTTGTGGCAATTTGGGCCCATCACTTTCTTGAACTTGGGTTGGGCCTTTGTGACTCGTATCAAAAATCAAGAAACCAAATCTTGGCCTAAATTTGCTGTTTGGAGCGATTTCAAAAATCAAGAAAATCAAGATTTTAAATCTTGAAAATCTTGGTCCAAGAAACCGAATCTTGCAGCCAAAGCGTATTGGATCTCCGTTGCGAGCATCAACGAACCAATTTCGGTAGGAGATGGACTACAAGCCCAAGTTCTTGAAGGCAAGGCCCAATAAGTTGATTCCAATTCCAACCAAGAAGTCAAACCATACTTAGTTGAAAATCAGGCCAAATTGTTAAAGTGGCCCAATTTGTAAAAGATTTTAATTGTTTAAATATCTAGTTTAATTTTGAGACTTTAGGATTGTTATATGTCAAAATTCGGCCCAAGCAGCCCACTAAAATACCTTGGCCAAATTTCCCTCTTAATTTATTAATTAGGTCTTTTTTAAGTTTTCCTAATGAGATTAGGAAATAGATAGAAGGCCTATTAATAGGCATGGCCGGCCACCTTATTGAACACATTATAATTACATTGAAAATTTTAGATTTGCTTTTAGTGAAAATTCTCTTTGAGTTCTTCAAGAATTTTCTCTTGAGTTTTCTTTAGAAGTAGTTTTACCAATCTTTTTAATTGTGGGAGCCATCTTCAGCCTTCTTCTTGCCATTGATCTTCATTGGAGGGGAGATTAGAGCCGTTTGAAGGGAGTTGTGAAATCTTTCGGGATTTCAAGGCTTTTTAGGACTTTATCTTTTATTTTCTTGCTGTTCGTTTTCCTTTTAATTCTTGTTTGTGGCCGATTTCATCATCTAACTTATTTACAGTTTCTTGTTACGTTTCCAGCTTTCTTCAATATTAAAGAGACTGATCAGCATTCTTTTGGCAGCAAGAACCATTCGTTCATTCATCTTTTCTATTGATCTTGTCGACTTTTCATCTCAATTCTGATTAAATTCAGTTTGCTGGAATTTAGAGTTTGATTTGCTATTTTGGAATTTAATCTTTTCAGATTCGGCTTGGAAAGTTCATAAACGTCCTTGATTATCGAAGATCATTCTTAATCCTTAATTTCCCTCTTTCTTGCTGCACGATTTGATACGCCCCGGCCTCGTGGATGATTCCGAGTCGTTTTTGTTGCCCGATCGTTCTAACGATGAAGTTTCGTTCGACTTGATTCAAAAGGTTATGTTTGTCCAACAAAGATGTTAATGGTTCAATCAAGGTTAAAATGGCAATGGTATATAAGGTACTTCGGCTAAAAATGAAAGAAAATGTTTATTAAAAGGTTTGGAGTTTCGTTTTAAGGTAGAATGGATGGAAAGCTTAAAAACAAGAGTGAACCAACTTTAAGGGTTTAAGTTGACCCGATTCTTATATGTCTTTAAGGTGGATTAAGAATGATGTAAATAGGACCTCGACCCACTATCTAACAAAGATAGGAACCTCGGTATAGTTGAACGCCACACTTGGTTAAAAGTGATAAGTTCGGGTTGCAAAGGACAAAGGTTGACGCCACTAACTAGTAGATAAGCCAACTAAGGCTTTGGACGAAATTGAGAGAAGAATTCCTCACAAAATACTTAATTCAATATTCAAAATGGCAAAAGTCCTTTTCATGATAAAACAAGCCTCTATTTATAGGCTTTACAAGAGTTAGCCGAATAGGCTCTTTAGGGAGCTAATTAGACATCTAAAAATTCCAGAATTTTTAAGGAAACTTCCTTGAAGCTTCATAACCATAGGGAACGTTAATGGACAGCTTCTAGAGGCAACAAATCAGCTGAAACAATGAATAAAACGTTGGAGGGCTGATTAGCATTAATTTGGGTGCATCCAAATGCTTGAACATCACTTAATTAGGCTCTTTGGTTCAGTTGAACATTCTTGATATTAATTGAGCTGCTTGGAACACTTCAATAGCCACAAAGGTGTGAACAAAAGAATTTGAATGATCAAGCAATGGGAACAAACGAAAATGAACAACCCCCAATGTGAAAGGAATGTTCGGTTGGTGTAAACAGCCTTTAAAAGAGCTTTGGGCAGCCGAATGTTCATTCTTGGAGAGATGGAAAGCTTGGCTGAAAAATCACTTGGAAAACACCAACAATCAGCTCACAATTGAATTTATCCATGCACCTTGCCGTCCAAAAGATGAATGTACCTGCAGCAATTAAAATGAATTAAATTCAGCAAGAAATGAATGTAAAAATCTGCACTTAAATTTCAGTCATGACATTTTAAATAAACCCAATTAAGTTGTCTTGACTTAAGACATTTTAAATGGCTGTAGAACAAAGACAAATTAAATTAGCTCAAACGAAATTAAATGGCTGTAGTAATTTAGACAAATTAATTAACTCAACTTATTAATGCCAAAAATAATAAGACACATTAAATGACTTAATTAACACCAAGTTAAATTAATTAATTAGATTAAACTAAATTAACTAAAAATTATTCCAGCAAAATAAAATGCAAAACTAAAGAAAACTGAAATGAATTTATTGAGCTGAATTGAGCTCAACCAGCTGGAATTGAACTAATTCAACTCGCAAATACTTGCAATCGACACTTAAATAGCTGGTCCAAGGAGTTGCTCGGAGCGTGATCGTATCACGATTCCTCATTCTAATTCAATTTTCGTTTTTTTGTGATCTGCTTAATAATTTTCTATTTTGGTTCAATTGACAGAATCGGCTGAATTGGTGACTTCGTTGAAGCTTATTCACGAGTTCTTGACTTCCGAATTCCTTAATAATAAGTGTTTTGATTCTTGGTTTATTTTCTGCTATTTTAGGATTCTTTGATTTCAGATCTGGGAATTCTAAAAGTTAATCTTTCTACTTCGTTTTAGATCCAAGTGTTTAGCGTTCTTCATAGGAGTTTCCCGTGACTTGACAACTCGATCTTGGTCCGCGCGCAATCCCTTATCAGAAGAAGCCATAGTTAGGGTTTTCAAGCTTCCAAGCTCCATGGTAAGTGATTCTAAGCCCCGTTTTTAATGTTCTTTATGTTTTGGAGTCCCAGTAACTTGATTTAGCTATTTCTAGCAATAATTTAACCTAGGGTTTATATTTGTGATGTGATCTCAATCGCATCATGTTGTGGCACCACTCGTTGCTATTGTGATTGGCCTAAACACGAGGGCCCCAAGTGCAAGATGAAGCTCAATCTCAGCTCAACAAGCTCAATCTTAGTTTTTCCCAGCTCGATTTAGCTCACATGAGCTTAATTTAGCTCGTTTGAGCTCAATTTAGCTTACTTTAGCTCGTTTGAGCTTGGCTTAAGTTTATTTCAACTCATTTATTTTAATGTCTGAATAAATTAAGTAATTTATTAATTTAGCTTTAATTACTACAGCTCATAATTATGTTTTGACTTATTACATGTTTTAAATGTGTCTTGGCCGAATTTAATATGTCTTGTTAAGACTTTATTAAATTTGTCTAATTTAATTTATGTTTTAATTAGTGTGTCTAAATTATATTAATGTTTGTTCAGCTGAATTTTATGTGATTTAATTTTGGTTCATGTGTTTTTGTAGGTGAGCTGAATTTGGAGAGTAATTAAACAAGGTTCTTGCATGATAGGTTCAATGTATGGGACGGTGCATGTAAGGCCTCTTTCAATGAATGGTGGGTGATCCATTTGGCTCCCCAAGGCACCTATTTGGCCAAAAGGTGTCCAGCAACTTAAAGCACAAGCTTGGCCGATCATATTCCCAAGGCAGCATCTAAGCCATTCACACCTCAATTTGACCAATCAGCTCCTATACATGTATGGGTGGATTCATGAACGTCCAAAGGGAGGGAATATTACCTTAATTCATCACATTGAATGTATAATGTGCATGTACAAAGGGGAGAACGAATTTACAAGGTACATGCTTCCATTCATGAACCAGCCCATCATTAAAGCTTTAATTAAGAGAGATGCATGACCCATGCACCTAGCATTCGTCCAAGGGGGGTTGGATATGAATTGAAGATGCACATTCATGGAACAAGGAAGCTTTCTTATTGGTTAAGCATGCATGAACGGGTTTTGGGAAGAAACATGATTATTCAACCATGCATGAACTTACACTATGCATGAACAGAGATTTAATGCTTGAAGTGTGAACATTTTTAATTGTTGTGTGAACACATTAGTAGCTGAATTTTAATAGGCATTAGAGAGCCTATAAATAGTTTATTTTGTTTATTGTAAAAGGTTACAGAATTTGATCAATTAAAACTTAATAGAACTTTGTTCTTGTGAGGTTACCTCCTCTCTTCTTTCGTTCGAGTCTCGAAGTGACTTATCTAGCTTGCTAGTGGCATCAATCCGAACTCCATTGAACTTATCACCGAACCGGTGTGGCGTTCAACCATATTATTATACCTTTGGTTCTTACCTCCATATAGGTAATGGGTCAAGGTCCGCTTCTATCTTTCATCAAATTTCACCTTAAGCAATATAAGACTAGCGGCAATACTTTTTAGTATTGAACATTCTTGACGTTTAAGTTCTATTTTCCATCTCCATCAATTACCTTTTTCTAACTTACCTTGTTTCTATTCTAAACTAAACCTATCAACACCAAACCACTCATCTAAACCCCTCTCAAAGCTTCGGCAACCCTTACCCTAAATCACCCAATTTTGACAACTCTAACTACTCCTCGTCGACATCGGGCAACTTCGCAAAATGACTCGATTAACCTGGGCCGAATCACATCAATTTGGAAAAATACCCATAGGTGAAATGTGTTTACTTTGATGCTTTATGGTAGAATATGAAGCTATAAATTATGTTAAACAACTTTTGCTAAGCGATTTTAAGTGAAAACGAGTAAAACGACATAATCGGTAAAAATACCTAATGTTCATAAGTAAGTGTTAGAGTGGGAATTCAACATTGCCATAGAAGGGAAAAATGTTCAGTATGTCATAAAACATAAGAATAATAGATGAAGTTTAATTTCTGAGCTTTGGGCCAAAAGTGTAAATATGCAAAAGTTTAGGGGCAAAATTGTAATTTTGGAAAAGTATGAGTCAAGGACTGTTTTGATGAATGTAAGTGTTAAATAAGTCAAATGTGTTATTATAGATCAAGAAAGAAGTGGAATTGACCTTGATCAGAGAAAAGAAATGATTAATGACTAAATTGCTAAATTTCTATATTGTTGCACCAAAGTAAGTATGCATGTGAAATAATGCATTGTTTAATTATTATTCAATATATTGTTGAGATATGATTGAATATCGAATAAATATTTGATGTAGATTATAAAAATGTGGTTAAGTTTGAGAAAGGTGGTAAAATGTTGAAAAGTAAAGTTCCCGATTGAACACTTAGAATAAGCCAGAGTACATTGAATATAAAGGGGGTTGCTAAGTGCTGATTCTGCCGTATCTTTGAATGTGAAAGGGGTTGCTAAGTGCTAATTCCCCGAATCATTGGTGGTTGTCAAGTGCTGATTCCACCGTATCTTTGAATATGAAAGGGGTTGCTAAGTGCTGATTCCACCGTATCTTTGATTGTGAAAGGGGTTGCTATGTGCTGATTCCCCGTATTATTGAATATAAGGTGGTTGCTAAGTGCTGAATCCATCGAGTAACGGATGATATTCCGAGTGTTCAATAGGGAAATCGAAAAAGTGAAAGTACGTTTGAAATGGTTAAGATTATGTGAGGAATATTGGGTTGGATGCTTAATCGACCAATGAGTAAGATGGTACGAAGTATCAAAACTACAAACGAGTAAATATAGAAATAAAACAGTTTTCAACAACAGCAATTGTGCAAATTTGAAAAATCACCAAAAATGGTGGAAATTGAATTAGAGGTTGAATAATATATGAAATTGAATCTTAATGAGTCTATTTTCACATGAAAGAAACAGAGCAAGCAAAAGAGTTATATATTTTAAAATATTCTAATTTTAGTGAGATAGGGTCAGAATGATTTCGAAATCCCCTGTTCTGACTTTGCAAAATCACTAAAAAATTTACAAAAAATAATTATGGTTTTTAATTTACATTCTTGAACTTATATATGAGTCTATTTTCAAGAGAAACAAATGGGAACATTATTTGAATTCTGTAAAAAGAGAGAATTAATTTTTAGTAAAGAGAAGTCAGAGCTGTCAAGCAGTGAAACATGGGAAACTGTAAAGAATAAAATGTACTATTTGGCTAAACTAAAAATTCTGAAAATTTTATGGAATGAATATATGTGAGTCTAGTTTTAGGGAAAATTAACGGATCTTAATTTGGAGCTCTGTAGCTCAGGATAAAAATAATTTAGTGACTCTGACTCGGATAAATATCTTTGAATATACATGCGAGTGAATAGTGAAATTATAGTTATTGTTGTTTAAGTGTGTTATACACATTAAGGATATGGAATGGAGTTGAGGAGGAGGAAAATTGGAAGAACATATGAATGATTTGTGTATAATTGGTCTTATGCTCGATTATAATCGACAAATGATTCAAAAGAAATGATGTTTATAGTTGTGCATTATTAGTTATGGATAAAGTTTGATACGACCACGCCCCGGGCACATTTTTGGACCAGCTCTCTAAGCATTGTTTACAATTTGTTGCGAGCTGAACTAAGCTCCATTTCAGCTCAATGAGCCCGAATCAGCTCAAATTCATCTCAATTTCATTTAGACATTTGATACGAACTCGTCTCGTGATGTTTTGAGTCGTATGTGTTGCCCAATCGTGAATTGAGTAAGGATGGATTCGTTTCGGTTTTAAAATGAAACAAAATAGAGATAATGGCTTCAAACAAAGGTAATAAACAAAATAAAGAGGAAACAATAACAAATTAATTGGCTAAGACCGAAAATGAACCAACAATAACGAATTGTTGACCCGAATCTCAAAATGGTCTTTAGGTGTTTTTCGGTTAAAGGAAACAGGAAAGGAACCTTGACCCACTATCAACTATGATAGGAACCAAAGGTATATTGAACGCCACACCAAAGGTGATAAGTTCAAAGAACAAAGAATAGATGGACGCCACAAGCTATGCTTGATAAGTCAAATCAATTCGAAGAACAAAGAGAATTGGATTGCTCACAATTCAAATATTTCATCTATATTCAGCAAAAAGTTCCTTCTCTAAGGCTGATTACAACTATTTATAATACTAGAACAAGGTAACCGAATGGTCAAAAAAATATCCAACTAAATGTGCCATAAAAACTGATGTCTTTTCTTATGCTTTGAGCCAAGTAACTCCTTCCATAAAATCACTTCAATTCAGCTGATTTGAATGTCTTTAATGGCTAAAAAAAATGACTCTTGAGTTGTCCTTGGCTAGTTGAATAGACACCATCTCTTTAACCAGCTCCTTAATGACATTCAAAGGCTTGATTAATTTCTCTTGAATGCTCCAAAAATGGCTGGAAGTGGAAGAGTTGCTGCTGAATTTTAAAGGGCATAAAATGCTCTTTAAAATCTCCTTTTAATGATCTTTAAGCTTCCTTTATAACAGCCCCTTTAATTGTAACTCAAAAGAACTTGAACAGCCACTTATTAAATGTGTAACAGCCTTGAATTGTAACCACTATAAGCTAAAAAGTCACCTGCAATAAACACATTAAAATGAGTTTATTAAACACATGAAAACACTTATTAATCATAACTCACACTAAACTTACTTAAATAAATAAACTAAAACATATATGCAATAATTATTCCAGCAACTAGTTTAATTAAAGAAACATAATTAAATGAACTTAACTCATGCATCAATAAATAATCCTAGGAACTAGATTAATTAAGAACAACACTTATTAAATAAAGTTAAACAAAAACACTTATTAATTAAAACTAAGATGAGTTGAATAAATGTTCAGCAACTCATTTATTAAACTAAGATGCTTAAATGCATGGTTTTGAAATGCAAATTTAACTAACATGAAAGTTACATAATTAAACTAACTTGACTTAATTTAATGATGCAAAAATTAACTAACATGAAAGTTACATAATGCATGACTTTATTAAATGCAGAACACATATTAATGATGTGCAAACTATGACATAATTAAAAACACAAACTAAAATAACTAAAAATTAATGAATCAAAGTCCGTATTTTCCAGCAGCCAAATTAACAAACTAAAATTAAAAGCTCCATTTTGCACTTGGGCCCCTCGAGTTTGGGCCAATCTCGGTAGCATCGAGTTGTGTCGTAACATGATGCGTTTGGGATCGCATCATACCCTCCCTCTTGAAGACGATTTGTCCTCAAATCGGGCCACTTGCTCGAGAAAAAATTTTCAAGATCATGACCCCTTTTGTTCATGATCCGGACAGAATTATTTTCAAAATTTTGAGAACCACAAATGGCTCCATAAGAAAGAAGGTCATTTGCATGCCCTCCCTCTTTAGGAGGGTACCACCTAACATCGTCACCTACAAAATAATAAAACAAATTAGTGACACAATGAAGGTTAAACACAAAAGAACTTTCCAAGATTTAAGTCACAACTTGAACAAATAAACTCAAAAGAACAACACATGAATCAATACTGGGATCAAAAACAGAAATTGGCATTACCTTTTTCTTCAATAAAAACAAACCTGATTCACAAGGTATTTGAAGATTATAGTTTTGGAAATTAGAATTCCATGGTCCAAGTCCCTTGAACAAAGATTTGGAATAGCATTCACCGGGATCAAAGACAAAGTTTTTGTTCACCATTTCAATTTGACCAGAAAAATTCGTGGCTAGTAACTTATGAAGAACTTGAAGCACATTAAAGTTAAAATCATGCAACAGATGTTCGAATCCATTAAGCAACAATATACAACAACCTCCAGAATCAAAAATTTGATTTTGACTTGGCAAACCAACGAAATTCACATGTTTGGTTTTCGAACTAAATAAAGATAAAACTTGAAGCAAATAGAAGGGGTCAACACATTGATTAAAAATATAATTTTGAGACTCACCTTCGCTTGATGTCAACTTAGGAATACAGGCTCCGGGTTTAAAAACATGGTTTTGATCGGTCGTTCAGAACGTAACAAAAACTTCACTTTCACCAAGACATCACACATGCCAAATAAAGAAGATGAAAACATAAAAACATTCAAACAATCATACATGATGAATCTTATTCAAACAGACTTACAAAGACATGGAGAATTTACATAAAAATCGAAATTTAAAATTATCACTACACACAAGCGCACTAGGCGGTTCACATGCCCACTTTTTATCACAAAAGACCAAATTTTGTTCAGTGATCTAATCTTACTTTATGAACAATCTTGCCAATGTCATGCTCCTTAGCGTAAAAATGTTTCAGATCGCTAGGTAAAATAAAATCATCATCATTCAAAATATGACAATCAGCCAGATCATGGTGAGGAGTTCTTTCAAAAACTAAATTTTTGGCAATCTCATCAATAACATGCGAGTGAATTTGCTGAGACTCGCATAACAAAGAATCCTTACCTTGCTTACCTTTAAGCGCTAGTGGTTTGATTTCACTTTCATCCTTACCTTTTTCCATTAAATGGAATCGTCTCTCATCAGGAAGGTAATGAAATTGAAACTTGTCATTCGAATCTTGAGAAACCTAAAAAGAAGAAACAACACAAAGACAAATCACTCGTTGGTTAGTTAAATCATTTCTCACTTGTTCTTGCTCACTATCATCTTTTTCCTTCGTTTCTTTTTCATCGGCAACGCTCGTTTCTTCCATACTTTCTTTTGCAATTTCAATCTCATTTTCTTTTTCGATTTCTGTTTCTTTTTCTTTCATTTTTCTTCTCTCAAATTCATTCCATATTCGCTCATTTTCCCTTATTAACTTCTCTTGCCTCTCTTTTCTTTTTATTTCTTTTTCTCTCATTTTTTCTTTACAAGATGAAGATAGAACAAAAGAATCAGAATGGGATGTTTTCCATCGAGTATGAATGGAATGATTTACATATGGTTCACGTTCAGTCCTTCGAAAGGAAACCTCCATGGATGCTTTCTTTGAGGCATATGAAGAATAACTTGTACTTTCTCGCTCGCCATCTCGGAAGGACTCAAACTCAAAGTTTGTTTTTCTTTCTCTTGAACTCATCGGCATATAAGACTCGTGATATGGATCTCTTCTCGAATATTCATGGGATGCTTGTCTTCGTGATGATCTCATTTTCATCCTTTCACTTGGATATATTTGCTCCCGTTGGGTTCTTACTCGATGACTCCGCTCTTCGACACGATCCAATCTTTTCTTAATGGGTTTGAGTTTTCGATCAAATAGATGCTCCATTTCATGTGTAAAGGCATGGAGTGTAAAATCTGGCACACTTCCTCCAACAATTCTTACAGGACAGAATCCAACTCCCTTGTCTGAATTTTTTTCCAGACTTCGTGACATTTTTTTAAGAACTCACAACAAAGAATCTCACTATCCACTCACAAAGAAATCTCACACACTTGGCTTTTTTTTTCTCTCGAATAAACTCACTTCTCTCTTGCCTCTTTCCACTCACTCCTCCTCTCTAAGTTCTTAGGAATTATTTAAACTTAATAGGTAGTTGTTGTGGGTCGGCTTACAAACTTGATGTTTGGGCTTGGTAAGATTATTGTAGGACAAAGGAAGGTAGGCTTGAAACAAAGAAATGAAAAGGTTGGGTGTGGCGAAATAGTAGAAGGTAATAATGACTAAAATTTGGGCAGCAAACAAAAACTAAATTTCAAAACTAGCTCTCTCTCTTTTTTTTTTCACAATTTTTTTTTCAAAATTTTTTTTCACAACTTGATATCCAATCTTTTAAGTTTGAATGGAAACTAGTTTTTTTCGATTTTTTTTCGAGAAACTACTATACCGTAATGCCGACAATGTCGATTCTTACTCCAAATTCGCTAGCTCTGATACCAATTTGATACGAACTCGTCTCGTGATGTTTTGAGTCGTATGTGTTGCCCAATCGTGAATTGAGTAAGGATGGATTCGTTTCGGTTTTAAAATGAAACAAAATAGAGATAATGGCTTCAAACAAAGGTAATAAACAAAATAAAGAGGAAACAATAACAAATTAATTGGTTAAGACCGAAAATGAACCAACAATAACGAATTGTTGACCCAAATCTCAAAATGGTCTTTAGGTGTTTTTCGGTTAAAGGAAACAGGAAAGGAACCTTGACCCACTATCAACTATGATAGGAACCAAAGGTATATTGAACGCCACACCAAAGGTGATAAGTTCAGCAACAAAGAATAGATGGACGCCACAAGCTATGCTTGATAAGTCAAATCAATTCCGAAAGAACAAAGAGAATTGGATTGCTCACAATTCAAATATTTCATCTATATTCAGCAAAAAGTTCCTTCTCTAAGGCTGATTACAACTATTTATAATACTAGAACAAGGTAACCGAATGGTCAAAAAAATATCCAACTAAATGTGCCATAAAAACTGATGTCTTTTCTTATGCTTTGAGCCAAGTAACTCCTTCCATAAAATCACTTCGATTCAGCTGATTTGAATGTTTTTAATGGCTAAAAAAATGACTCTTGAGTTGTCCTTGGCTAGTTGAATAGACACCATCTCTTAACCAGCTCCTTAATGACATTCAAAGGCTTGATTAATTTCTCTTGAAAGCTCCAAAAACGGCTGGAAGTGGAAGAGTTGCTGCTGAATTTTAAAGGGCATAAAATGCTCTTTAAAATCTCCTTTTAATGATCTTTAAGCTCCCTTTATAACAGCCCCTTTAATTGTAACTCAAAAGAACTTGAACAGCCACTTATTAAATGTGTAACAGCCTTGAATTGTAACCACTATAAGCTAAAAAGTCACCTGCAATAAACACATTAAAATGAGTTTATTAAACACATGAAAACACTTATTAATCATAACTCACACTAAACTTACTTAAATAAATAAACTAAAACATATATGCAATAATTATTCCAGCAACTAGTTTAATTAAAGAAGCATAATTAAATGAACTTAACTCATGCATCAATAAATAATCCTAGGAACTAGACTAATTAAGAACAACACTTATTAAATAAAGTTAAACAAAAACACTTATTAATTAAAACTAAGATGAGTTGAATAAATGTTCAGCAACTCATTTATTAAACTAAGATGCTTAAATGCATGGTTTTGAAATGCAAATTTAACTAACATGAAAGTTACATAATTAAACTAACTTGACTTAATTTAATGATGCAAAAATTAACTAACATGAAAGTTACATAATGCATGACTTTATTAAATGCGAACACATATTAATGATGTGCAAACTATGACATAATTAAAACACAAACTAAAATAACTAAAATTAATGAATCAAAGTCCGTATTTTCCAGCAGCCAAATTAACAAACTAAAATTAAAAGCTTCATTTTGCACTTGGGCCCCTCGAGTTTGGGCCAATCTCGGTAGCATCGAGTTGTGTCGTAACATGATGCGTTTGGGATCGCATCAACATTAATATAGCTGTTGGAATAATTATTTGAGTTAGTTAAATTAGTTAAACACGGCTCAATTAATAATCGTTGTTTAATTGGTCTAAAATCTGGACAAATTTAATTATTCATGTTAAATGTGTTTTTATTGCATGTTATTAAGTTGTCTTAAATATTACAGCTTATAAATATGTTTTTGTTATTGCATGTTTTTAATATGTCTTGTCCAACCGAATTAATTGTGTCTTAACTTAATTAATTGTGTCTAGCTTTAGTTATGTGTATTTAAATTGTCCAGGTTATGTTTTTAGTTATGTCCAGCTGAATGTGAATTAATTTAAATTGATTCATCTCTTTTGTAGGTTGGCTAAATGTGGGAGAGTATTTAAGCAAGATGCATGCACCCTAGATACAATGAACTTGGTGATACATGCAAGTTAATGTTCAGCTGATTCATTTCTCAACAAAATAGCATAATGCTGTTCACACTTGGAGTTCACACCAATGACTATTCGGTTGGGCATGTTCACACCTAAAGGACTCTTCAAGGCTGACTTTTCACACTTATTTTGGCCATTCACGTCCTCCTTTAATGCTGGTATTTCTTTAGCCAAGAGTTGCATCTTAATGAGCTCATTTAAGCTCATTGGCCGAACCTAGCTGCTGCCATGCACCTTTCCAAGCATTCAAAGTTCATTTGCTTAGTCTAGAAGCTGCCTATTGGACTTCAATCAGCTGAATTGATAGAGGGTTGCGCGCGGACCAAGATCGAGTTGCCAAGTCACGAGAAAACTCCTAAGAAAACTCTAAACACTCAGATCTAAAACAAAACAAAGGAATCGAACTTATCAGTACCAGATCTGAAACGAAAACCATAAAACCATGGATAATCAGCTAATAATCAGAACATGAATTAATATGGTTCCTTGGAGGCCAAGAAACGAGATCTAAATAGCAAGAATGACTCTCCAAACCAAATCTGATCTAAAGAAGATGAAACAGCAAATTAAACTCAATTGATTAAGAAACCAAATCAGAATAGATAATAGAGTTCTTGGGCAGCAAGAAATCTAAAAATTATGATTAACGAACGGTCCTTGCTGTCAATGTTGCGCAAACATAGATCTAGAACTTTGGAAATTGGTTTAAACGAACAAGAACAATGAAATCTGAAATGAAACAGCAAGATCAATGTAAAACTATTCAGATCTGAGATTAAAATAACCAACACAATAAAGAGGGGTTTGGACGGCAAAAAAGAGGGCTTTGTGTCCCAAAATGTTTCTTGATGTTCAAGGATGGTGCCGAACGAATTCTTGAATGTTGAACGGGGCTGGAACGCAAAAAGAGAATTTAAACAAGTTAGATAAAGAAAACGACACAAGTAGAAAATTAAAACAAAACGAACAGCAAGAAAAGAAAGATAAAGTCCTAAGAAGCCGTGAAATCCCGAAAGATTCCACAACTCCCTTCAAACGGCTCTAATCT
This sequence comes from Gossypium raimondii, assembly GCF_025698545.1. Taxonomy (NCBI): domain Eukaryota; kingdom Viridiplantae; phylum Streptophyta; class Magnoliopsida; order Malvales; family Malvaceae; genus Gossypium; species Gossypium raimondii. Next base: position 24,284,435 of record NC_068576.1, on the reverse strand, counting down.
CCCCTCCAATGAAGATCAATGGAAAGAAGAAGACTGAAGATGGTTCGCACAATCAAAAAGATTGTGAAAACTACTTCTAAAGAAAACTCAAGAGAAAATTCTTAGAGAACTCAAAGAGAATGGCAATTATCGACAATAACATACAGTACCTTTTCAAAATTCAAGTCATGAGCAAAGTCATCAATACGAGTTGAATGAAGTTGTTTAGAGAATAGAGAAACTTCACCTTGCTTACCATTAGAGGTGGGAAAACGAGGATCAGTTTTACCTTGTTCCATCAATTGAAAAGTCTCTCGGTAGAAGGGTAATGAAGCTGGAACTTGTCCATGGGTGGAATGTTGCAAACCTGAAACAAAGAGAAATCAGAAGGCGATTTCGAATGGGGATTAATAAAAATATTCCTCCCTTGTGTTTGAGCACTCTCTTCTTCTTCACTCATTCCTTGTTTAAGCTCTCTCTCTTTTTCACTCACTTCATTCACATTTTCTTTTGTTTCTCTCTCACTTTCCTTTTCGCCTTTTTCATTTTCATTTTCTTCTTTTTCACTTTTATTTTTCTCTTCTCCTTTTTCTTTTCCTCACTTGTTTTAACAACAGAATTTTTCAGTTTGATTTGGTCCTCATGGACTTGTTCCGGAGTGAGCGGCACTAAGGTGACTTTCCTTCCTTGATGCTTGAAAGAGTACCTATTGGTACGACCATTGTGGGTGACCTTTCGATCCCTTTGCCATGGTTCTCCTAGCAACAAATGGCAGGCTTGAATAGGCACTACGTCGCACACGACTTCGTCTTGATACTTACCGATAGAAAAGGCGATGCGCACTTGTTCAGTGACCTTAAATTGGCCTTCGTTGCTAAGCCCTTGTAGTTGATAAGGCCGTGGATGCTTGGTAGTGGTTAAGCAAAGCTTTTCCACCATCGTCGTGCTGGCTACGTTCGAGCAACTTTCACCATCAATAATAACTCTACAAACCTTACCTTGTACATGGCAGCGAGTATGAAAGAGATGTGCTCGTTGCTGCTCGCTCTTTGGTTTTGCCAAAGAGGGTTGTCCGTGATCATGAACGTCATAGTCAGTTCTAGGGACACGTCTAGGAGCGTGCCTATGAGCACGAGGTGGTTATCCACATCATCTTTAATTGGACCCCGATACTGAGGCTCTTGATCCAATCGCATCTCATTGATAGTAGCACTCAATGTTCGAAGTAAGGCAGCTCGTTCGTCTAACTGTTGTTGGATCTTTTTAAATTTATCATGGACATCATTATGGTCATCATCAATTTGACCAACTCTCGACATTTTTTTTTAAAACCTGTAAAACAAACACTCAACACTCAAAAGGAAAATTAGCAAATCTCACCGTTAATCACTCAAAAAGGAAAATCAAATTCTCAAAGAGGTAGAATTCAGTCTTGTGAGTTCTTTAGTAGAGTCTATATCAATTAATTAGAAAGTGTATGAACTGAAACTACCAAAGAATCCTAATTGCGCTAGGAGATTAAAAACTGACGAGACACCAATTGAATTGTGTTGCACCGAGGAAGAATTGTGCACACTTTAAATCCTACTAACACAAGAAACAAGAAGGTGTTAGATAGTGTAAAGGAAGAATAAAAGCAAAACAAATGAACACCTACAGCTAAGAATCAATAAAAATTTTTGAAATCCAAAAACCCAAAAAACTGCTGAGTAACTTGACAACTTCGTTCGAGGTGTTCCTGATCTCCAAAAATCACGAAATTAAATCTGGAATGTCCTTAAATATTGAATTTTTGATCTGGAAAGTTTGGGCAGCAAACTCAACCCTCTGAATATATTTTTTAATTTTTTATTGGATTTCATATTTTTCAATTTTTTTGACTTTTTTGACTGATTTTTTTGTGGGAAATATTTTTTTATATTCAATCGCAGTGCCAAAAATATGTATGAAAAATTTTAGATCAATCAGAAAATGTTTACCCACTTGAATGAATTTTTTTCCAAAAACTTTTCTGCGTAAAACTGCTGTTTGTTGTTTTAAAAAAAAGAGATTAGTTTAGAATATAAACTTCGTTAATTCTTATAAGCTACGTGTTTTACAAAAATTAAATCATCAACACTATCTTTGTCACTATTCGAGGAGTACAAAAGTGTTTCAAAAGTTTCAAGCATCTTACCTTTATAAGCAGAAGAATAAGGGTCGATTTTACCTTTTCCATTTAATACAAACCTTCACTCATCGGGGGCATAGTGTAGTCGAAGCTCCGTTGTTGAGTTAACCTTTGTCAAATGGAACTCAAACTTCATGTACAACCACAGAAACTGTTTAAGGCACGAATATAAATTGAAAACAATTTTGGCAAATTTCGTTATCTTATTCAAAAACCAAGTATCAAAACAATAAAAAGTATTTGCACAGAATAGATGATACTTGATTTTCTAACAAAATATACCAAAATAGATTCCGGGTTTAAAAACTTGATTTTTATTAGTCATGCCGAAGTGTAACAAAGATTTCATTAAACCAATCAAGTTAAACCATGAGGATTTTCGCATACATACCAACATACATTCAAAACTTTTTTTATTCACCAAAACAGATTTGCACAAATTCGCGGATTTTACACAAGACAAATCAAGAGAATAACAACTCACACTTCCTTTCTTTGTTCGTGGCAATCCTAGAATAAAATCCATGGATAAGTCTACCCATGGTGAAGTAGGAACCGAAAAAGGAGTGTAAAGGCCGTGAGGCATTACCTTAGATTTTGCTTGTTTACATGTGATGCACTTAGAACATACCTTTTCGACATCCTTCTTCATATGTGGCCAATGGAAGTGTTCTATCCCACGTAAAGGTGGTAAACAAGGGATTGATGTTAGGTTACGGGTAGGCTAAAAGAAACAAGAAAGGCTTTAGGCTAAGTGTGGCTTAGAAGATGAATAGAAGAGAATGCCAAACTTACAAACTCGAAACACTTTTTTTTTTATATCGAAATTTTTTTTTTCAATTGTGTGAAATTTCACTACGGGGGATATAAAAGAGTGTAGAATGAGATTTTGGAAAAATTTCTATTGAAGTGTCTCCAGACTTTTTTTTTTTAGGATCTTTCACGTTCTTTTCGTCTGCACCTAAACCGTATACATTTTTTTTCTTTTAATTTTTTTTCTTTCGAATTTTTTTTTTCAAATTTTTTTTTCGAACTTTTTTTACGTACCTATTTCAAAATGTCTTCGAATGCTCGTACTTCTTGTTTTAACCAGCTCTGATACCAAATGATACGATCTCGGTTTAGTAGTTGAGTCCGAGTCGTTTGGTTCCCGATCGTAAACGAAGAAGTAGATTAGACGAGGAGTTAGAATATATTTGTGTACAAAGAAGTAAGATAAGTTTGTGCAAAGTTGGATGTGGATTTGGTTTAAGTCGAAATGGTATGAATAGAATGGAAGAGTTCGGTTTAAGATAATTAAGAAATGGTATTTGGTTTTGCTACGTTTTGGTATTTGGGAATTGGTACGAAATGGTATGGAATTGGTATGAAATGGTATGGTATTTGGTACGAATTGGTAATGGTTCAAAGAGGTCAAGAATGAACCAACACTAAAGAAAAGTGTCGACCCGAAACTTATAGGACCTAAATGAATTGGAAATGGTTGAAAAGGACCTTGACCCGATACTTAGGAAAGTATGAACCAAAGGTATCAAAGGTGAACGCCACACTCGGGTTTAAGGAGTGATAAGTTCGGAAAAGACTCGGAAAGATGCCACTAAAAGCTTAGATAAGTCTTACGGGTCTCGAACGAAATTTGAGAGAAAATGCCTCACAATTTTGGCAGCAATTCGCTAATTAAAAATGTCAAAAGTTCTTTACAAAGTAAAATTTCAGCTATTTATAAGCAACACCTAAGCTAGCCGAATGGTCACTTACATTCCTTAAAAATTAAGCAAATGAATCACTTAAATGAACTAGCTAGATTCGGCTGAACATGGAGCTCCATTAGACACCTTCTAGATGAAGCATTGGACTTAGAAAACTTAGATGATGCATGGATAGCTAGGTTCGCCAATGGGCATAAATTAGCTCATTTATGTTGTAACTTTTGGCTGAAAGGTGACCAGCAATTAAGAGGATAATGAGCAGCCAATTCAAGTGTGAAAACTCAACGTTGAAGAGTCATGGAGTGTGAACACATGGAACCGAAAAGCCAAGATGCATCCAGCAAATGTGAAAGGAATTAATGGGCAGTTTTGGAGTTGGAAACATTAGCTCCCTTGGCCGAATAGTCACCTAGGAATGTTGAATTCAGCTCACCAATTTGATGCATGTATCTCCAGGTGCAATGTATCTAACATGCATGCACCTTGCTAAAATGAATCTTCAAATTCGGCTAACCTTGTTAAATGATCCCACATTCGCCAACCTATATAAATAAGAAGAACTAAAATTAATATGATATTTAGCTTAACAAAATTAATATTAAAACCATGAAACATTAATTCGGTCAACTATATCACTAAAATCAGCTCATTAAATTCGGCAGCTTTAAAGCAACTTAAAATCATGTAATAAAACTTGACATATTAAAAACATGCAACAAACATATTAATAAGCTGAAATAAACTAATTAAATCGACTTAAATAAATATTCAGCTATTAAATTAATGTCTAGTTGATATTAAGCTGAATTGAAAAGGTTTGAGCTGAAGTTGAGCTAATTCGAGCTCATTGAGCTGAAATGGAAGTTAATTCAGCTCGTATTAAAGTGCACGGATTGCTTTTTGAGTTGGTCCAAGCTTCCTTGATGTGACCAACCAAGATCTCGCCCCAAACTTTGTCAACTAAAGCCGAAACAGCCTCCTTGAATTGTTTAGCTCGTGATCGGGTGATGGGACCTTGGGGCAACTCCAACGGCTCCTTGTTTGAGCTAGGTAGGACTTGAGGCGTGGCCGTATCAATTTACCTTTTCCATTTAATACAAACCTTTGCTCATCGGGGGCATAGTGTAGTCAAAGCTCTTCGGGCTCATGTAGTGTGATTTTATCTTTGCCTATGTTGATCGTTTGAAAGCATCTTTCATTTGAGAGGTATTGAAGTTGAAAGTTATCTTTCGGTCTTTCGGGAACCTGAAAAGTAGCAACACAAGAAAAATTCATATCTTGGTTAGTGGAAACATTCCTCACTACCATTTCCTCGTCTTTTTCTTTTGTTTCTTTTTCTAACTCATTTTCTCTTCTTTCTTCAACTTCTTTTTCAATTTTCTTGTCTGTTTCACATTCCTTTTCACTCTCAATCTCTTTTTGCTCTTTTTCATTCTCTTTTTCTTTTTCCTCACTTGTTTTAACAATAGAATTTTTCAGTTTGATTTGGTCCTCATGGACTTGTTCCGGAGTGAGCGGCACTAAGGTGATTTTCTTTCCTTGATGCTTGAAAGAATACCTATTTGTACGACCATCGTGAGTGACCTTTCGATCCAGTGCCATGGTTCTCCTAGCAACAAATGGCAAGCTTGCATAGGCACTACGTCGCACACAACTTCGTCTTAATACTTACCGATAGAAAAGGCAATGCGCACTTGTTGAGTGACCTTAAATTGGCCTTCGTTGCTAAGCCCTTGTAGTTGATAAGGTTGTGGATGCTTGGTAGTGGTTAAGCAAAGCTTTTCCACCATCGTCGTGCTGGCTACGTTCGGGCAACTTTCACCATCAATAATAACTCTACAAAGCTTACCTTGTACATGGCAGCGAGTATGAAAGAGATGTTCTCGTTGTTGCTCGCTCTTTGGTTTTGCCAAAGAAGGTTGCCCACGATCATGAAAATCATCATCCATTCTAGGGACACGTAGAGGCCCGCGCCTATGGGGCTGGTTATCCCTATCTTCGTTGATTGGATCCCGATAATGAGGATCTTGATTCAATCTCACCTCATTGAAAGCGGTACTCAATGTTCGAAGTGTGGCAGCGTGTTCATCTAATTATTGTTGGAGTTTTTGAAACATGTCATAGACATCATTATGGTCAATATCACCTTTAGACATTTTCCAAAAACCTGCACAAATAAACACTCAACACTCAAAAATAAAATTTAGCAAACCTCACCGTTAATCACTCAAAAAGAAAATTCAAATTCTCAATGAGGTAGAATTCAGTTTTGTGAGTCCTTTAGGAGAGTTTATATCAACCAATTAGAGAGTGGATGAACCGATCTACCAAAGAATCCTAATGTGCACTAGGATGCCAAAAACTGACGAGACACCAATTGATTCGTGTTGCACCGAGGAAGAATTGGGCACACGTTTAAATCCTACTAACACAAGAAACAAGAAGGTGTTAGATAGTGTAAAGGAAAAATAAAGGCAAACAAATGAAAACTCACAGCTAAGAATCAATAAAAATTGCTGAAAACAGAAAACCCGAAAAATTGCGGAGTAACTTGACAACTTTGTTCGAGCTGTTCCCGATCTCAAAAAATCATGAAAATAAATCTGGAATGTCCTTAAATATTGAATTTTTGATCTGGAAAGTTTGGGCGCTAAACTCAACGCACTGAATATTTTTTTAAAATTTTTATTAGATTTCGTCTTTTTTCAATTTTTTGACTTTTTTGACTGATTTTTTTGCGGGAATAATTTTTTTATATTCAATCACAGTACCAAAAATATGTATGTAAAATTTCATATCAATTGGACAACGTTTACCCACTCAAATGAAATTTTTTTGAAAGATTTTTCTGGGTAAAACTGCTGTTTTTGCTTTAAAAAATTGAGATCAGTTTAGAAATCAACCAAGAACACCCAAAACGCTCAAAATCTGATACCAAATGATACGGGGGTTGCGCGTGGACCAAGATCGAGTTGCCAAGTCACGGGAAACTCCTACGAAAACCCTAAACAATCAGATCTGAAACGAAACAGGAAATTAAAAAGATTAGAATTTTGAATTTTCAGATCTGAAATAAAATCCCCAAATCAGCAAAGAATCAAATTGAGAATAGAAATAAGTGTTAATAAGGATTCTTGAAACCCTAAAGGAGATTGCGATTCTGCCCAATTGAACACCAAGATAGTTTTTCCCCAAATTTCGACAATCTGATTTCACCCAAAAAAAGTATGGAAGAACCCTAGAAATTGGGATTTTTTGGGCTGATTTTTTAAGATAGAAAAAGGCTGAAAACACAATAAGAACAGAAAATAAATTAGATAAAGATTCAGCACAAGCAGAAATAAAGAAAGAATTGACAGCAAGAAATTAAAAGATAAGTCCAAGAAGCCTTGAAATGCCGAAAGATCTCACAACTCCCTTCAAACGGCTCTAATCTCCCCTCCAAAGAATATCAATGGCAAGAAGAAGGGTGAAGATGGCTCCCACAATCAAAAGATTGTTAAAACAACTTCTAAAGAAAACTCAAGAGAGAATTCTTGGAGAAAAACTCAAAGAGAATTCTGCACTTAAACAAATCTGATATTTTTGATATAATTGAGAAGTTCTTTACAAGGTGGCCAGCCATGCCTTTAAATAGGCCTTATAACTAGTCCTAATCTAATTAGAAAACTAAAATAAAAAAAACTCCTAATTATTTTAATATGGAAATTCGGTCAAAGGTCTTTATTTGGGACTCTTGGACTGAATATTTACATAAAAATTTAAACTAAGTAAATAAATAAATAAATAAATAATAAAAATAAAACTTTACAACTTGGGCCACTTTGACAATTTGGCCTGATTTTCAACTAAGTATGTATGGATTTCTTGATTGGGCTGGGAATTTGCTTATTGGGCCTTGCCTTCAAGAATTTGGGCTTTTGTGACTCGTATCAGAGTCTCGAAGCGACATATCTAGCTTGCTAGTGGCGTCAATCCGAACTCCATTGAACTTATCACCGAACCGGTGTGGCGTTCAACCATATTATTATACCTTTGGTTCTTACCTCCATATAGGTAACGGGTCAAGGTCCGCTTCTATCTTTCATCAAATTTCACCTTAAGCAATATAAGACTAGGGGCAATACTTTTTAGTATTGAATCATTCTTAAAGTTTGAGTTCTTTATCCATTTCCACTTATCTATCATCTTTGTAACTTAATTCTTTGTTAAACCGAACCTATCTTTCATCAAACCAAAACCCATCCTTTGAACCCATTTTGCCTACCTTTTCGCTTATAAAACATTCAAACTCCATCTATCTACAAATTTGAACGAGCTTCTCGTCGACGATCGGGCATCTTAAGTGAACCTGACTCAATCAACCGGGCCGGATCACATCAACGAGGCCGGGCGTATCACTCTTCAAAATCGTCCATTCACACCTGATATGGCTGCTCAAGTACTCTCTTTATTATTGGTAATTTTTCAGCAAGAGTTGCCCGTTGAATGCTCATTTAAACCCATTAGCCGAATGTAGCTGCTACATGCATTTCCAAGATCCATTTGCTTAATGTGGAAGCTTCATAGTTGGTCACAATTCAGCCGAATCTACATTGCCCATATTCATGAAGTTAAGCTGAATTTTAGTTCATTGTTTTGCTTAGAAATTAAGTTTTGAACTTGTCCATTCGGCTACTAGTTGAAAGTTTATAAATAGTTTCTGTTTTTCTTGTAAAAGGACTTTTGACAAATTTCTGAATGAAATATCATTTTAGTGAGGCAATTCACTCTCTTTATTCTCCAAAGCTCAAATTGACTTATCTTCAACGAGTGGCGTCAATCTGACTTTGTTTCGAAATTATCACCATTGGTGTGGCGTTCTTCATACCGTAGGTTCCTATTTTGCTAAATAGAGGGTCTCGGTTATTATCCTAATTCCTTTTCCTTTCTTTGAAACCTTAAGCCCGGGTCCTTATTTGCTAATGAGGGTTCAACTTGTTTCTTCAAAATATCCATCAAACAACACTCTATCAAACTCCTTTGTTTCCCAAAGCCATTTAATTTTTAACACCAAGACTTGAATTTGTTTCGAAACCGACATTACCTAATTTCGATCGGGAATTAATACGACTCGTCACATCTTCCAAAATGAGCTCGTATCAATATAGGAAATGGGTCAACACTCAACTACATTTAGTGTTGGTTCTTTCTTGTTTTTAAGCCAATTATTCCATATACCATTAAACCGAATCATCACCTATCCAGATTCTTTATTTCTTTCTTAGCCGAAATACCTTACAAATCACTTTCTTTAATCTCAATTGAACCCCAAACAACTTCATTGATCAAGTAGAACGAATTGACTCAAGAAGAACGAAACTTCATCGTTTGGACGATCGGGAAACAAAAGCGATTCAACTCATTAAACCGAGGCTGGTTCGCATCAATTTTAATGGGCTGCTTGGGCCGAATTTTTACATATAATACTCCTAAAGTCTAAGAATTAAATTAAACAATTAAAATTTTTACAAATTGGGTCACTTTAACAATTTGGCCCAATTTTCAACTAAGTATGGTTTGACTTCTTGGTTGGGCTTGGAATCCTCTTATTGGGCCTTGCCTTCAAGAACTTGGGCTTGTAGTCCATCTCCTACCGAAATTGGTTCGTTGATGCTCGTAACGGAGATCCAATGCGCTTTGGCTGCAAGATTCAGTTTCTTGGACCAAGATTTCCAAGATTTGAAATCTTGATTTTCTTGATTCTTGAAATCGCTCCAAACAGCAAAATTAGGCCAAGATTCGGTTTCTTGAATTTCTTGAAAACAAGAAAGTGAATCTTGATTTTCTCTTTCTTTCGTGTACGCATCTAAGGCCTTGCTAACAAATTCTAGAATGGTCCCATTTAGTTTTGAACGCATTTGTCGGGCCTTTGACCTCGTTATTGGGCATTGTGGTAATTTGAGCCCATCACGTTCTTGAGCTTGGGTTGGGCCTTTGTGACTCGTATCATTCTCCCCTTCCTCAAAAAGATTCGTCCTCGAATCTAAAAAATCAAATGGGGACAACTTAGCCACATTAAAAGTAGAACTTACATTGTACTCACCAGGTAGATCAATTTTATAGGCATTGTCATTGATCCGTTCGAGTACTTGGAAAGGCCCATCACCCCTTGGGTCCAACTTGGACTTTCGTTTTGTAGGAAATCGATCTTTCCTCATATGGATCCAAACCCAATCTTTGGGTCTAGGATAACCCGTTTCCGCCCCTTGTTTGCTTTGTTGGTGTTGGCATCATTTGTTTTGGCTATTCGTTGCCTAGCCTTCTCATGTAAGTGATGTGATCCGGACCTCGTTGATGAATCCGAGTCGTTGTTGTGCCCGATCGTGAATTGGAGTAATTTGAAAGCTTTACAAAATAGGCTAGAAGAAAAGGAATTATTTAGGCTCAATAAAGTTTTGTTGGTTTAGGAAATGAAACATAAATCAATGGATGAAGTTTGGGCTAAGTATTCAAAGCCGAACTAACACAATAGGAGTGTGTTAACCCGTAACTTAGGAGAATGCTTAGGTTGGTAGGGTGTTGATGGAAGGTTTGTTAAGTGGATAGAAACTTCGACCCGCTATCAAAAATGATAGGAACCTCAGTACGAATCGAACGCCACACTTTTGGGATTAAAGTGATAAGTTCGGATAGAAAGACGGGTTGACGCCACAAGGGTTACTTGATAAGTCAGACGAGTCTTTGGAGAACAATGAGAGTTGAAAACAAACTCACAAAGTAAACAAATTTTATATAAAGTTTAAAAGTATATTGTCTAACCAAAAAAACGAATACAAAACAAGCTATTTATAGTCAAATTCCTAGGCTAGCCGAATGGCTTGAGCAGCTAAAAAGTCAGCTTATTTTCAAAACAAATGAATTGAAAATTTCATGTAGCTTCCTAGAACGTCCCTTGAAGCTTCCTTGAAGATTCCTAGCTTTGGAGACGTCAATGGACAGCCTTTTGATGTCTTCTAATAGCCTTGAATTAATGAGGTGATGGTTGAGCTGAAATGGCTAAATAGAATTGTTTAGATTGGCCTAATTCGTCCAACTTGTGTGAAAGCTCTTATGGTTGCTTGGGGAGCTCAAAAGCCAACTTGGGGAAGAGAAATGATCTACGTTGGGAACTGAAAGGGACAAGCTAAGTTCGGCCAACAATTTGATGAGCTATTTAAAATTTACTTTGATTGCTGAAAAATTATTGGAAGCATTAATGAGCAGCTTTGGAGACTCCATCGGCCATGCAATGTGAATTTATGATTCACCCTTGCAATACTCGAAGGGAAGCTTGAAACCAGCAGCCCACTTTCTTTAATTGCAACTCCCCTTTTAAATACTGCTCATTCATTCTCTCAATTGGGCGGCACCTTTATGGCATTTGAGGAACACGAAAATGGCTCATGGAAAATAGAAAACAGCAACTCTTCTTTAAATGATTTCCATGCATGGAGGAGAAATTCAGCAGCTCCTTTATGACCATCCCACGCATGCTGGACAGCTCCTTTGCTGCACAATACAATTAATTTCGTCAATTAAATGGCCATATTTAAAAGCACCAGCAACTCCTTTATTGCTGCTGTTGAACACGAAAATTAACTAATTAATGCCATGCATGCAAGCTCCAGCAACTAATTAATGCCGTCCATGCATGGGAACACCTCATTTAATTCATGTTTTTACTTCCCTTTAAATACCGTTCCATGCATGGGAACATCTCCTTAATGCATGTTTCCTTTGCCATTAAGTAGCCGAATTTCAATGACCTTCTTTAAATGCCGTTCCTTGCATGTTAACAGCACCTTAAATGCATGTCTCCTTAGCCATTAAGTAGCCGAATTCAATAACCTGCAGACACAAAATAAATTCGGTCAAATAATGCATCTAAAGATAATAAAATTCGGCTGGACTTAAATTAACCCCTCATTAAATTCGGCAGCCTTCTTTAATACATAATTAACTCATGCATGAACAAAACAAGTTAATTAATATATTAATTTTGGCTGGACTTCAAGCACATTAAGTCATCAATGAGACATAATAAATTCGGCTGAAACATAGACAAATTAAATGCATGCCTTAACCTATGACAAATTAATGTGTACTAATTGAAAACATAATTAAGTCATATACTAAATAAAGCAAATTTAATATAAAAATTATTAGACCCAAATTAAATCATGTGCATGCTGAAATTAATAAACTAACTAATGAACTTAATTTATTCCAGCAACTATTTAAAAGCATAAGTTAAAATAAATTGAAGTTCAAATTTAATGAGCTGAAATTAGATCGAATTTGAGCTCCATTAAACTGAAACAATCTCGATCAACTTGCAAGAATTTGCGATTGTCGCCTGATGAACTGAACCAAGGATGTTTTCGGGGAGGGTCGTATCATCCCCTCCCTCTTTAAGGCGATTTGTCCTCAAATCGGGCCATTTGCTCGAGAAAATTTTTTCAAGATCTCGAACCCTTTTGTTCATGATCCGAATAGAATCATTTCCAAAACTTTGAAAATCACAAATGGTTCGATAAGAAATTGAATTATTTCCACGCCCTTCCTCTTTTAGAGGGAACCATTCCGAAGTGTCACCTTTCCAAAATGAATCAAAAAGTTCATGGATAGAAACAAATCCGAAGCACAAAACAGTCGAAAGGCATAATCTTGAAAGTCAAAATTGCAAAATCCAAACCCTTTTAACAAGAACAAAGAATAATAATCTCCGGGGTCAAAAATGAAGCTTCCTCTTGCTTGGCTTGACGTTAACTTAGGAATGTATATCCCGGGTTTAAAAACGCGATTTTCATTGGTCGTTTCGCAACGCAACAAAAATTTCTTCTTCACCAAGACTTCACACATGTCAAGCAAATAGGAGTTAGGCATACATACATTCGAGCAATCAAACCCTTCATATTTCATTCGCACACGTAAACAAGAAAAGTTCACACCACAATTTAGATAATTCACATGATCATCACAAGCAAACAGATTAGATGTCAACTTTTCATCACACAATCCCAAATTTTGTTCGAGCTTACCTAGACTTACTTCTTGATCAATCTTGACAATGATAGGCTCATGAGTAGAAAGATATTTCACATTACTATGTAAAACACATTTATCAACAATCAAATTATGATTTCCAATCAGATCAAGATGAAAAACTTTCTCACAAACTAAGTCTTTGCTATCTCGTCATCAAGAATCAAGTAAGATTAAGAAGACTCAAATACAGTAAATCCCTTACATGGCTTACCTTTAAGCACTTGTGGACTAAGGTCATCTACGATTTTACCTTTCTCGACTAATCGAAATCGTTTCTCCTTAGAAAAGTATTGAAGTTGAAATTGATCGATGGGATTTCGAGAAACCTGAAAAGTAGAAACAAAACAAGGAAAATTCATAGGATGGTTAGTAACAACACTCCTTTCTTGTTCACTTTCATCCTTTTCGTTTATTTCTTTTTCCAACTCATTTTCAAATCCTCTTTCTTTTACCATATCACTCATTTCTTTTGCACTCTCGTTTCTTCCTTCAATCTCACTCTCTTTTTCGGTTTCCTTTTCTTTTTCGCACTCGTTTTTATTCTCAATCTCATTTTCAATTTTCTTTTCTATCTCCCACTCATCTTCTTTTTCTTTCATTTCTTTTTCATGTTCATTTTCTCGCTCGCGCTCTTTTTCTTTTTCTTTTTCTTTTTCACATGCTATTTCAATTCCATTACAAAAGTAGAAATCATTAAAATGAGAAGCCTTTCGTTGAGAATAAGAAAAGGATTCTTCATACAAATGGCAATATTCTCTTTGTGATAGATCTTCCGTAGCCGAGTACTTTGACACTCTTGAAACACGTTCGCCTCTTCGTAAATAATCCTTTGTAGATGAATAAATTGAGGCACTTGTAGAGACACGTTTATCTTTTCGTTTATCATCTCGGAAGGACTCAAACTCGGAGTTTGCTTCTCTTGGTCTCGAACGCCTTGTTGAATAGAAGTCTTGATAAGAGTCTCTTGTCGAGTAGTGTTGTCGTGACGATCTTTTCTTCGTCTCTTGACTTGAAGAAATTCACTCCCGTTGGAATCGTTCATCCAACTTCTTCAATCGTTCTTTAATTGGTTCCAATTTTCTTTGAAGCATTTGACCCACCTCGTGAATAATCGTTTGATATGTTGGGTCGATCAAAACATCGTCATATTCTTCATCATCAATCCCTTCAAAACTTCTTGACATCTTTTTTTTTAATCACACAACAAAACTCACACTTCTCTCACAAAAAAAATTCACACTATTTGGCTTTTACTTCTCTCGAATGGTCTCACCAATCGCTCTTGCCTTTTTCCACTCGATTTTCACCTCTCGAAGTTCTCCGCAAACTAGATAGACGAATCAATACCGTTTAGGGTCGGCTTACAAAATTGATGTGGCTTTGGTGGGTAATGATGTCGGGATTAAAGGTAGGCTATCAAACAAAATAGAAAGGTTAAGTGTGGTGGAAATGAATTTTAGTACTTGACAAAAACAAAGCTTTACAAACTCAAAACAATTTCAATCATTTTTTTAATTCAAACTTTTTTTTTATTTTTTTTCGAATTTCCTCTTTTTTTTCAATACTGAATACAAAAGAAGACAAGGAAAAAAAATTGAATACAAAATTTTTTTTTCGAATTTTTTTTAAATTTTTTTTTCGAATTTTTTTTCCTTTTTTTTACAATACCGAAATGCCGATAACTTCGATTCTTACTCCGATTCAGCTAGCTCTGATACCAAATGATGTGGGTGTAGGGTAGGCTAAACAAAATAAAATCAAGGCTAAGTGTGGCGTTGGGAGGTAGGACAAGAAAGATAGAAAATTTCTTAAGATCGGTACTTGCAAGCATAAAATTTCGATACCTTCTTTTTTTTTTTAAACTCGAACTCTCTTCTTCCTTTTTTTTTTCTAACTTTTCAATTACAATAAGTTGAATACAAATGTAAACAAATACAACCTTTTTTTTTTATGCACGAAAATTTTTTTTGCACGAATTTTTTTTAATTCACGAACCTAATTTGAATTCTTCGATCTTCGGTACTCCTCGTTTTTTAACCTAATTTGAACCTAACTTGATTGAGAGGTATCCTCCTATCCTATTTCGTACGAGTCTCGTTCTGCCTTATCTAGCTTGCTAGTGGCATCAACCCGACTCCTTGAACTTATCACCATTCTGGTGTGGCGTTCCCCACCTTTTTTTATACCTTTGGTTCTTACCTCAATATAGGTAACGGGTCAAGGTCCATCTTCGACTATCCATCAAACTCACCTTAAGCAACATAAGTCCCGGGGCAATACTTCATATAGTATTGAATTGTTCTTCAGCTTGAGTTCACTTTACCATCTCCATTTTAACTTTAAAATTATAAACTTTATTTTTCTTGTAAAACCCGAACCTAACATCAATCATCAAACTTCACCTATCCTTTGAACCCTTTTTCCAACTTCCGCTTAAAGTTAATCAAAATCCATTTTTCTCACCAAACGAACGACTCTTCTCGTCGACGATCGGGCAAACAAGTGACTCGACTCTACATCATCGAGTCGGATCACATCAGTAAGGATTTCACCAACTCAGCTAATACGGGGTTGCGCGTGGACCAAGATCGAGTTGCCAAGTCACGGGAAACTCCTACGAAAGCTCTAAAAAATCAGATCTGAAACAAAATAGAAAATTAAAATATTAGAACTTTGAATTTCCAGATCTGAAATAAAATCCCCAAATCAACAAAGAATCAAATTGAGAATAGAAATAAGTGTTAATAAGGGTTCTTGAAACCCTAAAGGAGATTGCGATTCTGCCCAATTGAACACCCAGATAGTTTTCCCCAAATTTTGGCAATCTAATTTCTCCCAAAAAGAGTATGGATGAATCGGCAAGAACCCTAGAAATTGGGGGTTTTTGGGCTAATTCCTTAAGATAGAAAAAGGCTGAAAACACAATAAGAACAGAAAATAAATTAGATAAAGATTCGGCACAAGCAGAAATAAAGAAAGAATTGACAGTAAGAAATTAAAAGATAAGTCCTAAGAAGCCTTGAAATCCCGAAAGATCTCACAACTCCCTTCAAACGGCTCTAGTCTCCCCTCCAAAGAATATCAATGGCAAGAAGAAGGTTGAAGATGGCTCCCACAATCAAAAGATTGTTAAAACAACTTCTAAAGAAAGCTCAAGAGAGAATTCTTGGAGAAAACCTCAAAGAAAATTCTGCACTCAATAAATCTGAAATTTAATATATATTTGAGAAGTTGTTTACAAGGTGGCTAGCCATGCTTTTAAATAGGCCTTATAACTAGTCCTAATCTAATTAGAAAACTAAAATAAAAAAAGTCCTAATTATTTTAATATGGAAATTCAGCCAAGGGTCTTTATTTGGGACTCTGGGACTGAATATTTACATAAAAATTAAACTAAGTAAAAATAAATAAATAAATAAATAAAAATAAAACTTTACAACTTGGGCCACTTTGACAATTTGGCCTGATTTTCAACTAAGTATGGGTGGATTTCTTGATTGGGCTTGGAATCTTCTTATTGGGCCTTGCCTTTGTGACTCGTATCATCAGCTTTCTATTCGCCATCTAAATTAACAATGTGTTCAAGTGGTAATGGCGCAAGATCAAGTACTGTTAGTGGGTTAAAGCCATAAACAAGTTCAAATGGAGAATAACCAGTTGTAGAATGAATAGATCTATTATATGCAAATTCAACAAATGGTAGGCATTCTTCCCAATTCCTAATGTTCTTTCCCACAACAGATTGTAATACTGTCCCTAAGATCCAATTAACTACTTCAGTTTGGCCATCAGTTTGGGGGTGACATGTAGTGGAATAAAGTAATTTCGTACCAAGCTTACCCCACAATACCTTCCAAAAGTGGCTAAGGAATTTGACATCTCTATCAGAAACAATTGTTTTAGGGATGCCATGAAGTCTTACCACCTCTTTAAAGAATAAGTCTGCCACATGTCTAGCATCATCTATTTTGTGACAAGGAATAAAATGTGCCATCTTTGAAAAGCTATCAACAACAACAAATATACTATCTCTTCCTTTCTTAGTTTGAGACAAACCTAGAATAAAATCCATGGATAAATCTACCCAAGGTGAAGTAGGAATCGGTAGAGGAGTGTAAAGGCCATGAGATATTACCTTAGATTTTGCTTGTTTACATGTAATGCACTTGGAACATACCTTTTCGACATCCTTCTTCATATGTGGCCAATGGAACTGTTCTTGCAAGATGTCTAGTGTTTTGGCCACTCCAAAATGTCCCATTAAACCCCCACTATGGTCCTCATGAATCAATAAGTCTCTCATGGAACACTTTGGTATGCATAACCTGTTTATACGAAAAAGAAAGCCATCTACAAGATAAAACTTTTCAAAAGTAGTATGTCCACAATTCTTATAGATATGGCCAAAATCAGTATCATCATCATATAACTCCTTAATATGTTCAAACCCTAAGACTTTAGCATTCAATGTAGTTATTAAAGCATATCGTCTAGACAAAGCATCGGCAACTACATTATCTTTGCCTGTTTTATATTTTATCACATAAGGGAATGTTTCAATGAATTCTACCCATCAGGCATGCCGTTTACTCAACTTACCTTGTCCCTTTAACCATTTAAGGGATTCATGATCTGTGTGTATGACAAACTCATTAGGCAGTAAATAATGTTGCCATACTTGAAGTGCACGAACCAATGCCAATAGTTCTTTGTCATAAGTTGAGTAGTTTAATTGTGAACCATTCAATTTCTCACTAAAATAAGCAATTGGTTGCTTATCTTGCATTAAAACGGCACCAATTCCAATTCCTAAAGCATCACATTCAAGTTCAAAAGTATTAGTAAAATCAGGTAATTTAAGAAGAGGAGCAGAACATAACTTAGCTTTTAGGGTCTGAAAAGCCTTTTCTTGGGTTTCACCCCATTTGAAACCCACAGATTTCTTTATAACCTCTGTTAATGGGGCAGCAATAGTAGAGAAATCTTTCACAAATCGTCTTTAAAAACTAGCTAAACCATGGAAAGATCTCACATCAGTTACCGATTTAGGAGTCGGCCACTCCTTGATTGCCTTGACTTTGTCCTCATCGACATGAATACCTTGAGCACTAACTATGAAACCTAAGAATATTAGTTTATCACAACAGGATGTGCATTTATCAAGGTTGGCAAATAATTTTTTAGCTCACAGAATATCCAAAACGGTTCTAACATGGAAAACATGATCATCTAATGTCTTGGAGTAAATTAAAATATCATCAAAGTAAACTACTACAAATTTACCCAAGTGAAGCCTTAAAACGTGATTCATTAATCTCATAAATGTACTAGGTGCATTAGTAAGGCCGAAAGGCACAACTAACCATTCATACAATCCAACTTTTGTTTTAAAGTCTGTTTTCCATTCATCCCCTTCCCTCATTCGAATTTGATGATAACCGCTTTTTAAATCAATTTTTGTAAATATAATTGAACCATGTAATTCATCAAGCATATCATCAAGTCTAGGAATTGGATGTCGATACTTTACCGTTATTTTATTGATTGGGCGGCAATCAACACACATTCGATGCGTACCATCTTTCTTTGGTACCAATAAGACAGGAACGGCACAAGGGCTTAGGCTCTCACGAATGTACACTTTGTCCAGTAATTCCTCAACTTGCCTTTGCAATTCCTTTGTCTCCTCAGGGTTGCATCTATAGGCTAGTCGATTTGGTATTGAAGCTCCAGGTACTAAGTCAATTTGATGCTCTATCCCTCGTAAAGGTGGTAAACCTTTAGGGGCCTCGCTAAAAACATCCTCATAATCCTGCAAAAGAGACTGAAACACACTAGGCAAATTTTCGTTAATGTTAGATAAAGATAAATAATTTTGCCTAAACCTCACAGGGATACAAGGCTGTTTATTAAGTAGGGCTCTCCTCACATCTTTTTTTTTTGCCAAAATTTTTTTTCTCTCATTTTACCACTTGGTGATTCACTCACCTTTGGGCTTTTTAAATTTTGACTTTTGCCACTACTAGCCTATTTTCTTTCTGTCTTTTGTACTTCTCCTTTCTCCCTTACCCCCTCACAAAATTTCATCATCTTCAATTGATCTTTATATACATCAGTGGGATTTAAAAGAGCAAAAGTGAATTTTATACCTTTAAACACAAGGGAGTATCAATTAAGCTTACCTTGGTGTGTAAGATCGCGATCAAATTGCCAAGCCGTCCAAGGAGCAAGTGTGTCGCATGCATTGGGACCACATCACACCATACTTCATCCTCATAATTCCCGAGCTTAAAAGTGACCAAGGACTATTTCGTAACTGTAACTTCGGAGCATTCATTAAGCCACTGAAGGTGATATGGCTTAGGGTGTTTGGTACAAGGCAACTTTAAAGAATCTATTAAAAAGCTACTCACTACATTCGAACAATCCCACTATCAATAATGAGTGAACATAAGTTACCTTTAATAAAACACCGAGAATGGAAAATATTGGTCCTTTGGTTATCAACATCATCTTTCATCTAGATGTTAAGGGGTCGGCGAACTACAGGGCAGTGAAAATCAGCAAAGTCCCCTTCTTTTGGTGGTTCAACCAACTCTTCGCCATTATCACTGTCATCCACAAGTTCTGGCATATCGGGATCTGTTTTATCAGAGTCGGAAGTGCACTCACCATTATCTTTCAGAAGAAGTAATCTCGTGTTAGGGCATTCCCTACTATAATGACCACGCCCTTTGCACCTAAAACATTCAATGATACGAGTCACAAAGGCCTTAGATGCGTATACGAAGGAAAAAGAAAATCAAGATTCACTTTCTTGTTTTCAAGAAAATTAAGAAACTGAATCTTGGTCCAATTTTGCTGTTTTGAGCAATTTCAAGAATCAAGAAAATCAAGATTTCAAATCTTAGAAATCTTGATCCAAGAAACTGAATCTTGCAACTAAGGCGCATTGGATATCAGGTACGAGCATTAACAAGACAATTTCGGGAGAGAACGGATTACAAGCCCAAGTTTTTGAAGACAAGGCCCAATAAGATGTTCCAAGCCCAATCCAGAAGTTTAAATTAGACTTAGCTGAAAATCAGGCCAAATTGTCAAAGTGGCCCAATTTAATTCTTTAAATACTTAATTTTAATTTTTAAACTTTATGAATAAATTTCTATGTAAAAATTCAGTCCAAGAGGCCCATTTAAAGGCCTTCGACGAAATTCCCTTTAAAAGTCAAAATTAGAGTTTTTTTAAGTTTTCCTAGTAGGGCTAGGAAAGTAGTTAGGAGGCCTATATATATGGCTTGGCCAGCCACCCTTAAACACATTTGAATTACACATTGACATTACAATACATTAAAATTTCAGATTTTTGCTGAGTAAAAATTCTCTTAGAGTTTTCTCCAAGAATTCTCTCTTGAGTTTCTTTAGAAGTAGTTTTAACAATCTTTTTGATTGTGGGAGCCATCTTCAGCCTTCTTCTTGCCATTGTTCTTCATTAGAGGGGAGATTAGAGCCGTTTGAAGGGAGTTGTGAAATCTTTCTCGATTTCAAGGCTTCTTAGGACTTTATCTTTATTTTCTTGCTGTTCAATCTCTTTTAAATTTCTGCTTGTGTCGATTTTTATTAGCTAATTTGTTTGCTGTTCTTGTTGCGTTTCATCCTTTCTAAAACTCCAAGATTTGATTTGGCACTTCCTTGGACATAAAGAAACGTTTTTGATTTCACAAAAACCCCTCTTTTCTTGCCATCCAATCCCTAGAATTAGTTTCAATTGATTTCGTAATCTGTTTTAATTTATTTACTGTTTTGTGTTCTTTGATAGATTCGACTGATTGGAAGTTAATCTTGAGGCTTAATTTTCCGCGTTCTTGGTTTCCAAGATTGGATATCTACAAGTGTTTTTGATTCTTTGCTGTTCTTTATTGATTTGGGGATTTTTAGTTTCCAGATCTAATTGATTCTAATTAAGTTTTGCTATTTCATTTCAGATCCAAACGTTTAGAGTTTTCGTAGGAATTTCTTGTGACTTGACAACTCGATCTTGGTCCGCGTGCAACCCTCTATCATTCAATCTCACGAGTCTTCTTCACATTTGAATCACCTAAATTGGGCCACTTAGAAGGTGTTTGCGCTTTAACGGGAGCCCCTTTTTTCCAATCTGATTGCTTACTTCCATTACTTAAAGAAGACTTGGATTTTGAACTTTTAAAATCAGAATTGGAATTGTTATCTCATTAATATTGTGAAGTAGAGAAGAAACCAAACCTTTGTTCCTATAATTGTTGCTCAATCTCAATGGCTTTATGAACTGCTTCTTCCAAATCAATGTAAGTTTGTAGCCTCAATGTATTAGCTATCAGCTTGTTCAAACCATCAATAAATCGAACCATAGTTGTTTCATCCTCCTCCTCCACATTAGCTATCTGAATGAGCATCTCCATTTCCTTAAAATATCCATCCACCGTCCTACTACCTTGAACAAGTCTTCTAAGCTTTGTTTTAATCTCTCTATAGTAATGAGGTGGAATAAATCTTTTACGCATAATTTGTTTCAACTCATCCCATGTCGAAATCTAACCTTCATAATTCCAATGACGATTTACCCCAAGTTGAGTCCACCATCTTAATGCATAATCTAAAAATTCCAGCGTTACTAACGCTACTTTTTCATCATCCGAACATTTATAATATCGAAACATAAGTTCAATCTTAGATTCCCATTCACAATAAGCTTCTAGATAATTTGATATAGGGCTGTGCGCGGACCAAGATCGAGTTGCCAAGTCACGAGGAAACTCCTACGAGGCTCTAGACGAACAGATCTGAAAACAAAAACAAAGAATCGAATTAAAACAAATCAGATCTTTAATTAAATTCCCAAATTCAATTAAATGAGCAGCAAGGAACAAAGAACGAATGAATAGATGTCTTCGAAGTTCAAGAAGATGAAATCGAACTCCAATAGTGAAATCCCACAAGCTGAATCTGCCCAAGAACACCAAAATAATAAGTAAATTAAAACAATCAGATTTTTAATGGAAGATTAGGAATTTGGGGCGGCAAAAAGAAAAGAAAGAAATTGATGAAATTGAACGATTCAAGAAGTGAATTTAAAACGCGATTCGGTCCAATTGAACACCCAAGATGAATTGCCCAAATTTCAGCAACCAAAAGAACACCAAACAGATTAAGACCCAATCTACCAAACCCTAAAATTTGGGGATTTGAGAACGGCTTCTTGCTGCCAATGAATGATGATTTAATTTGATTCTTTGAGTTGATTATGGCTGGAAAAACACAAGAAGAACAGCAAACAAATGAGATAAAGAATCGACACAAGAGAAATTAAATAAAGAAAATGAAACAGCAAGAAATAAAAGATAAGTCCTAAAGATCCTTGAAATCCCGAAAGACTTCACAAATCTCTTCAAACGGCTCTAATCTCCCCTCCAAAGAATATCGATGGCAAGAAGAAGGTTGAAGATGGCTCCCACAATCAAAAGATTGTTAAAACAACTTCTAAAGAAAACTCAAGAGAGAAATCTTGGAGAAAACTCAAAGAAAATTCTGCTATCAACAAATCTAAAATTTAAGAATAATTTTAAGTGTGATGTACAAGGGGTGGCCGGCCATGCCTTTAAATAGGCCTCAACTAATCCTAATCTCACAAGTAACTAATAAAAATTAAACCTAATTAATAAAATAAAAAGGGAAAATTCGGCCATGCACTCATATGGGCTGTTTTGGGCCGAATTTTGCATGTAATGTTCCTAAAGTTTAAAAAATTAAATTAAACAAGTAAAATGTTTACAAATTGGGCCCTTTGATATTGTGGCCTGATTTTCAACTAAGTATGAAGGAATTTCTTAATTGGGCTGGAATTTGGTTATTGGGCCTCGCCTTCAAGAATTTGGGCTCGTGATCCATCTTCTTCTGAAATTGGGTCGTTGACGCTCGTAACGGAGATCCAATGCGTTTTGGCTGCAAGATTTGGTTTCTTGGACCAAGATTTCCAAGATTTGAAATCTTGATTTTCTTGATTCTTGAAATCTCTTCGAACAGCAAAATTGGGCCAAGATTCGGTTTCTTGATTTCTTGAAAACAAGAAAGTGAATCTTGATTTTCTTGTTCTCTCGTGTATGTATCTAAGGCATTGCTAACAAACTCTTGAATGGTCCCATTTAGTTTGGACCACATTTGTCGGGCCTTTGATCTCGTTATTGGGCCTTGTGGCAATTTGAGCCCATCACGTTCTTGGGTTGGGCCTTTGAGACTCGTATCATGCCCCCTTCCTCAAAAAGATTCGACCTTGAATTTGAAAAATCAAATGGGGACAAGTTAGCCACATTAAAAGTAGAACTCACATTGTACTCACCAGGTAGATCAATTTTATAGGCATTATCGTTGATCTGCTCGAGTACTTGGAAAGGCCCATCGTCCCTTGGGTCCAATTTAGTCTTCCTTTTTGTAGGAAATCGTTCTTTCCTCAAATGGACCCAAACCCAATCTCCGGGTTCTAGGACAACCCGTTTGCGCCCCTTGTTTGCTTTGTTGGTGTTTACATCATTTGTTTTGGCTATTCGTTGCCTAGCCTTCTCATGTAGGGATTTCACCAACTCAGCTTTCTATTCGCCATCTAAATTTATAATGTGTTCAAGAGGGAGTGGCGCAAGATCAAGTACTGTTAGTGGGTTAAAGCCATAAACAAGTTCAAATGGAGAATAACCAGTTGTAGAATGAATAGATCTATTATATGCAAATTCAACAAATGGTAGGCATTCTTCCCAATTTCTAATGTCCTTTCCCACAACAGCTCGTAATAAAGTCCCTAAGACTCGATTAACTACTTCAGTTTGACCATCAGTTTGGGGGTGACATGTAGTAGAATAAAGTAATTTAGTACCAAGCTTACCCCACAATATCTTCCAAAAGTGGCTAAGGAATTTGACATCTGTATCAGAAACAATTGTTTTAGGGATGCCATGAAGTCTTACCACCTCTTTAAAGAATAAGTCTGCCACATGTGTAGCATCATCTGTTTTGTGACAAGAAACAAAATGTGTCATCTTTGAAAACCTGTCAACAACAACAAATATACTATCTCTTCCTTTCTTAGTTCGAGGAAAACCTAAAATAAAATCCATGGATAAATCTACCCAAGGTGAAGTAGGAATCGGTAGAGGAGTGTAAAGGCCATGAGGCATTACCTTAGATTTTGCTTGTTTGCATGTAATGCACTTGGAACATACCTTTTCCACATCCTTCTTCATATGTGGCCAATGAAAGTGTTCTTGCAAGATATCTAGTGTTTTGGCCACTCCAAAATGTCCCATTAAACCCCCACTATGGGCCTCATGAATCAATAAGTCTCTCATGGAACACTTTGGTATGCATAACCTGTTCATACGAAAGAGAAAGCCATCTACAAGATAAAATTTTTCAAAAGTAGTATGTCCACAATTCTCATAGATATGGCTGAAATCAGTATCATCATCATATAATTCTTTAATGTGTTCAAACCCTAAGACTTTAGCATTCAATGTAGTCATTAAAGCATATCGTCGAGACAAAGCATCTGCAACTACATTATCTTTTCCTGTTTTATATTGTATCGCATAAGGAAATGTTTCAATGAATTCTACCCATCGGGCATGCCATTTACTCAACTTACCTTGTCCCTTTAACCATTTAAGGGATTCATGATCTGTATGTATGACAAATTTATTGGGCAGCAAATAATGTTGCCATACTTGAAGTGCACGAACTAATGCTAATAGTTCTTTGTCATAAGTCGAGTAGTTTAACTGTGCACCATTTAATTTCTCACTAAAATAAGCGATGGGTTGCTTATCCTGCATTAAAACGGCGCCGATTCCAATTCCTGAAGCATCACACTCAAGTTCAAAAGTTTTAGCAAAATCAGGTAATTTAAGCAAAGGAGCAGAACATAACTTAGCTTTTAGAGTTGGAAAGGCCTTTTCTTGGGTTTCACCCCATTTGAAACCCACTGATTTCTTTATAACCTCTGTCAATGGGGCAGCAATAGTAGAGAAATCTTTCACAAATCGTCTATAAAAACTAGCTAAACCATGGAAAGATCTCACCTCGATTCTGATTTAGGAGTCGGCCACTCCTTAATTGCCTTGACTTTGTCCTCGTCGACATGAATACCTTGAGCACTAACTATGAAACCTAAGAATATTAGTTTATCACAACAGAATGTGCATTTATCAAGGTTGGCAAATAATTTTTCAGCTCGCAGAATATCCAAAACGGTTCGAACATGGAAAACATGATCATCTAATGACTTGGAGTAAATTAAAATATCATCAAAGTAAACTACTACAAATTTACCCAAGTGAAGCCTTAAAACATGATTCATTAATCTCATAAATGTACTAGGTGCATTAGTACGGCCGAAAGGCATAACTAACCATTCATACAATCCAAATTTTATTTTAAAGGCTGTTTTCCATTCATCCCCTTCCCCCATTCGAATTTGATGATCACCGCTTTTTAAATCAATTTTAGTAAATATAACTGAACCATGTAATCCATCAAGCATATCATCAAGTCTAGGAATTGGATGTCGATACTGATGTGACCACGTCCCAAGCACCACCAAGCTTGAATCTTGTTTCCCTCGAGCTCCCAAAGGGACCAATGACTCGAGTTAGGTCCAAGCAAATTCATGAAGCTATTTCAGCTTTATTGTTCAAGTTTTGGAAGGAGAATCAGCTCGTTGAAGATGGGGAAGCTCGATCCAACTCCTTGAAGAAACCATGCACCTTAGTGCAAGCTAATTTCACTCAATTCCAGCTCCTTAGCTCAATTCGACTTCAATCAGCTCACTTGAGCTCAATTCCACCTATTTGAGCTCAATTTAGCTTCTTTCCACTCGTTAATTTTATTATTTGAATAATTTGAGTGATAGTTATATTCTAATTATTTTACTACACTCATAACCGAATTTTCTAGCTCAATTCAGCTCATCAAGAATTTTGACTATCATTGAGCTAGCAAATTTATTATTAATTATATTTTATTTATGTCTTTATTTTAATTTGTTAAATATGTCTTGATATTATTTAATTTAAGATGAATGTACCTTGAATCTAATTTATTTATATCTTTTGTAGGTACATCCACATGTGGGAACACAATTAATGAGGATTCATGAACATTTCTGGTTCAATGTATGTTCGGGTACATGCATGACTACCTACAACGAATAGTTGCCTTAAAGATGATGCATGAATGATTCAATATAATGAATGGAAGAGTGCATGAATATCCACCTACATGCATCGGTTGCTGACCATTGAATTTCCTATGCACCTATTCGGCCAAAAGACATCTTTTGAAGTGTCCATTCACACCTTGGCGAATCTAGACAAAGCTATTGACATCCCATGCATTCATCAGCCCTCAAGTACATTTCCTTACTCATGAAGTTGGCCATTGAACATCCATACAATTAATTTGGACATCACTTTTAATGGATACATTTCTAGTTTAGTTTTACACATTTAAAGCCAATTACTTAGTCTTTAAGCTTGTTTAGTATGACTATTCGGCTATCGTCTGAACTCTATAAATAGTTCATTTCTCTTTGTAAAAAGGTTAGACATTTCTGATTATTAAACTTATTGTGAGGTTACCTCCAATCCGACTTCGTTTGAGTCTCGTCTAACTTATCTAGCTCGCTAGTGGCGTCAACCCGACTTCTTGAACTTATCACCATCCTGGTGTGGCGTTCATCCACCTTTTTATACCTTTGGTTCCACCTTGAGCAATATAAGTCCTGGGGCAATACTTCATATAGTATTGAATCGTTCTTCGCTTGAGTTCTATTTTTTTTCCATTCCATTTTAACTATTAAATTATAAACAATATTTCTTTATTTCACCGAACCTATCAAACATCTATACAAACCATCTTTTGACCCATTTTCTCAGCTTTCGCTATAAAAAATCATCTAACTCCATCTATCTACAAAATCGAACAAACTTCTCATCGACGATCGGGCAATCAAGTGAATCGACTCAATCAACCGAGCCGGATCACATCAGATACTTTACCGTTATCTTGTTGATTGGGTTACAATCAACACACATACGAAACGTACCATCTTTCTTTGGTACCAATAAGACAGGAACAGCACAAGGGCTTAGGCTTTCACGAATGTACCCTTTGTCTAGTAACTCCTCAGCTTGCCTTTGCAATTCTTTTGTCTCTTCGGGATTGCATCTATAGGCTGGTCGATTCGGAATCGAAGCTCCAGGTACTAAGTCAATTTGATGTTCAATCCCTCATAAAGGTGGTAAACCTTTAGGGGCCTCACTAAAAACATCCTCATAATCCTGCAAAAGAGATTGAAACACACTAGGTAAATTTTCGTGAACGTTAGATAAAGATAAATAATTTTGCCTAAACCTCACAAGGATACAAGGCTGTTTATTGAGTAGGGCTCTCCTCACATCTTTTTTTGTTGCCAAAAGATTTTTTTCACTCATTTTACCTCTTGAGGATTCACTCACCTTTGGGCTTTTAAAATTGTGACTTTTTTCACTATTAGCCTCTTTTCTCTCTGTCTTTTGTACTTGCCCTTTCTCCCTTACCCCCTCACAAAATTTCATCATCCTCTGTTGATCTTTGTATACATCAGTGGGATTTAAAGGAGCAAAAGTGAATTTCTTACCTTTAAATACAAGGGAGTATCGATTAAGTTTACCTTGGTGTGTAACATCACGATCAAATTGCCAAGGTCGTCCAAGGAGCAAGTGTGCCACATGCATTGGGACCACATCACACCAAACTTCATCTTCGTAATTGCCGAGCTTAAAAGTGACCAAGGACTGTTTTGTAACTTTTACTTCGGAACATTCATTAAGCCATTGAAGGTGATATGGCTTAGGGTGTTTGGTACAAGGCAACTTTAAAGAATCCACCAAATAGCTACTCACTACATTCGAGCAACTCCTGATGCGATCTGGCCCGGGTTAATCGAGTCGTTTCACGTAATTGCCCGATCGTTGACGAGGAATAGTTGAGTTATCGGAAATAGGATGAAATAAGGCTAAAGATGCGGAAGCTTTCAAATGGTTTTAAAAGGTTGGTTAAGGAGATGGCAAATTTATAAGGGGTAGTAGGTTCGATTTAATGATAAAAATAAGAAAAATGGAAGTTGGATAAATGAAGGCTCGGTTTTGTAAAAAGATATTATAGTTGGGTAAAATCTAGGATATTCGGTGGAATGGATAAATGAGCTTAAACACCAGAAACGATTCAACACTAAAAAGTGTCACCCCGATTTCTATTTGGTTCAAGGTGGGATTACGGAATTGTAGAAGGGTTGAACGCCACACCAAAGCAAGGTGATAAGTTCAAAAGAGAACGATAGACGCCACTAGCACGCTAGATAAGTCAGATCGAAACTCGTACGAATTTAGAGAGGAGAAAACTCACTCTTTGAACAAAGTTCATTCAAATGATCAAAAGTCAAAAGTCCTTTTCAATGGCAGCACTTGAGCTATTTATAAGCTCAACTAAGTCCAGCCGAACGGTCACAAATAATTACAAATTAAGCTAAATTGAAACAAAGTTAATGTAATATGGCCATTTGTATTCCCGAACAGTCCTTGTATTGTTGCTCATTGGTGTCCACGAAAAAATCCTTTAGTGAGAACTTAATTTCCTGAGCTGGAGTATTCAGCTAAGAAAATAAAAGCTGGCAATTAAAACTTCTTGATCTTTGCGAATGCATGCACATCTTGTTTGGGTATTGGAGTAGTCTTATATGTGAACAATTAGCAATGAAAAGACACGGTGTGTGAACACCATAGCCGAATGGACATTTAGAATTTATTGGTCATTTAATTGAAAATAATCAACAAGTGCAGCCCCTTGCCGAATGGTCACCTCAAAATACATGCATGGCTGAATGCATGCTTTCTTCTAGATGCTTGCATTAAAATTCGGTAATTCCATGCACCTTCAGCACCATCATCATTAATGGCGTCCTTGCACTAAGTCGGTTCCACTTTTAATTTCTTTCCACGCATGGTGCCCATTTAATTTGTTGTCCACACATGGTACCTGCACCAATTAAATGAAACTAATTAATTAGTGGAGATATAATAAATTGCAGCCATTAAGAGAATTTATCCATGCTTTTAATTTCTACTGAACTATGACATGTTTAATATTCGCATTTAAACAACGACATTAAACAACAAAGACAAAACACATTAATTAACAACATTAAATTCGTCCAAAGTACACAATAGCACGCACATTAAATTAAATGGAAAAATTAATTGACAACATGAATTAAATTTGTCTTAAATTTAGACACACTTAATTAACTATTAGACATCTATTTAATAGGTAATAAACCAAGACACATTAAAATAAAATGTCCTGATTTTTAAACAAATTAATTAACTTATTTAATTAACTAATCAGCAACTTATTTGAGCTGAACACTAATTAATTAAACTGACTTATTTAATTAATTCTAGTAGCTGTAGAATTGCATAAATTAAATAATTGAAGTTCAAGCTCAATGAGCTAGAATCAGCTCGATTGAGCTCCGCTAAGCCGGAACAAGCTAGTTCAGCTTGCAAGAGCTTGTGAATGACGCCTGATGAGCTACACCAAAGACATTTCCAGGGCGGGATCGTATCATCCCATCCCTCTTTAAGGCGATTTGTCCCCAAATCGGGCCACTTGCTCGAAAAAAATTCTTCAAGATTCTGAGAGCCAAAAATGGTTTGGATCGAAAGAAGCTCATTCGCATGCCCTCCCTCTTTAGGAGGGTACCACCTCACATCGTCACCTATAAAAGAATAAAACCAATTAGTAACACGATGAAGGTCAGTCACAAAGGAACTTTTTGAGAGTTTTTTCACAACTCGAACAAGTAAACCAATACCGGGATCAAAAATAGAAATCGCTCTTACCTTTTTCTCCGATGGAAACAAACCTAAATCACAAGGCATTTGATAGCTATGGTTTTGGAATTCAACTTTCCATGGTCCGATTACCTTAGACAACGATATAGAATGATGTTCACCGGGGTCAAAGACAAAATTTTCTCTTGCCATTTCAATTTGATTTGGCAATTTCATGACAGACTTAATAGAAAGAACACTAAGCGACTCAAAATCATTCTCATGCAAAACATGTTCGGATCTTTTAGACCACAATTGAGAACAACCTCCGAAAATAAAATTTTGATTTTGACTTAACAAACCAACAAGATTCACATGTCTCATTTCCAGATTTAAAGATAAAGCATCATACAAACAAAGATTGTTTACACATTCATTCAAACAAAATTTACGATGCTTGCTTTCTTTCATGGATGATTCATAATAACAAACTCCAGGATTAAACACATGATTTTGACTACTCGATCCAAATGGCAAAAAAAATCTTTTTACCTCCAACAATTTACACAAATTAAACAACGAGGGTGTTAGCATATTCAAATTCAAACAAGCAAAACCTTTAAATTTCATTCGAAAAGATTTACGAAAACATGGAAATTTCACACCACAAATTAGATAATTCACCTGATCAACACAACCAAACAGATGATATGTCGACTTTTGATCACACAATTCCAAATTTTGTTGATGGTGATTTATTCGTTCTTCATTAAAAATCTTGTCGATGCCATACTCATCAATACAGTTCCATTCCTTTTCAACAAGATCAGTTAAAATGAACAATTTATACGGACTTTCATCTTGCGCATCCAAAACATGCATTCCATTGCAAGTTAAAGATAAACAACCAATACCATCAAGAAAATAATATTTTTCAAAAACAAGAATCTTCTTATCATCAGAAAAAAAAATGGATCATCATCAATCAAAGAATGACAAGTAGCCACGTCAAAGTTCAGATTCTTTCTAAAGATCAAATCATCAACAATGTGTCCATCAACAATCGAATAAGGCAGAGGTGCTTTAAAATTTTCAAAACTCATACCTTGCTCCTCTTTTGGCATAGGCGTACTAAGATAGTTGAGAACGTTACCTTTTTCAACCAAGGTGAACCTTCTCTCCTTGGAAAGGTATTGGAGTTGTAAATTATCGTCACTCGGCCTTTTGGATACCTGAAAAGCAGAAACAAAACAAGAACAAATTTCATATGGATTAGTCTCTTTTTCTGGTTCATTTGTCTCTTTTTCTCTCGTTTCTTTTTTAATCTCAACTTCTTTTTTTCTCTTTTCATTTCCTCTCTCGTTTTCAATTTTATTTTTGACCTCACTCTCCTTTTTGATTTCTTTTTCTTTTTCAATCTCTTTTTCTTTTCTTTCGATTTCTTTTTCTCGCTCGCACTCTTGTACAACCTCAATTTCTTTTTCGAATTCTTTCTCTTCATTTTCTTTTTCTCTCACTTTTTTGATTTCATTACAATGTGCAGTTGACACGAAAGAATCAAAAATATAATCATTTGCCCCAAAGGAAGAGAAAATATTTTCATAGGCTTCTCGTCCATTTCTTCGGGAACAATCCTTCGAGAAGGACTTCTTTGAAGCATACGAGGAATAACTCGTCCTCTCTCATTCGTCATGTCGAAAAGTCGCAAGCTCTAAGCTGTCGCGTCTTGAATTCCTTGACGAATAGGAATCTCGATAAGAATCTCTTACCGAGTAGTCTTTGGACGCGTATTGCCGTGATGATCTCGACTCCGTTTCTCGACTTGGTGGATTTTGTTTCCGTTTGGCTCTTCCTCCACTCGATCCAATCGATCATGCAATTTATCAAAATTTGATTTCACCATTCTACGCATCTCTTGCATCAAATATTGGAAATCTGATTCGGAAAATTCTTGTGACATGATTTTTTTTTTGGAAAAAAATGATTAAAATAAAATAGAAAGTAAATACCTCGCCACAAAAATCTCACGTTTCACTCACAAAGAAAATTGGATAACACTCCACTCGTGTTTACACTCGTTTAATGGATTTTGCTCGCTCTAATGTACTCACCACTCGTGCCTTTTTCCACTCGTCTCACTCTCGTGAATTCGTATTTTGTTTCAAGAAGACTTATTGCGGCTTAGAGGGTTGGCTTCAAATGGGTGCAAAGGATAACGTTAGGGTGTATAGGGTAGGCTGAAACAAGGAAAACAAAAATCAAAGTATGTGTGGCGTTTTGGGGGGGTAGAGGGAATGGTAGAATGAATGGATGCTCAGAAGCAACAAGAAATAATAACAAAATAAAACTCACAAGACTTTTCACTTTTTTTTCTTCTTTTTTTTTAACTCAATTTTTTGTCACTTTTTTTTTCCTTTTTTTGATTTTTTTTGAATTTTTTTTCCTGAATTTCTTCTCTTTTATTTTTTAAATCCAATACAATAGTAAACTAAATACAAGGAAGAAAAAAAAAATTCCAACTCAAATTTTTTTGATTTTTTTATTTTTTTTACGTTACAAACCTACTCCGAGCTTGATACGAATGTCGGCACTCCTCGTTTTAGTAGCTCTGATACCAAATGATGCGATCTGGCCCGGGTTAATTGAGTCGTTTCACGTAATTGCCCGATCGTCAACGAGGAATAGTTGAGTTATCGGAAATAGGATGAAATAAGGCTAAAGATGCGGAAGCTTTCAAATGGTTTTAAAAGGTTGGCTAAGGAGATGGTAAATTTATAAGGGGTAGTAGGTTCGATTTAATGATAAAAATAAGAAAAATGGAAGTTGGATAAATGAAGGCTCGGTTTTGTAAAAAGATATTATAGTTGGGTAAAATCTAGGATATTCGGTGGAATGGATAAATGAGCTTAAACACCAGAAACGATTCAACACTAAAAAGTGTCACCCCGATTTCTATTTGGTTCAAGGTGGGATTACGGAATTGTAGAAGGGTTGAACGCCACACCAAAGCAAGGTGATAAGTTCAAAAGAGAACGATAGACGCCACTAGCACGCTAGATAAGTCAGATCGAAACTCGTACGAATTTAGAGAGGAGAAAACTCACTCTTTGAACAAAGTTCATTCAAATGATCAAAAGTCAAAAGTCCTTTTCAATGGCAGCATTTGAGCTATTTATAAGCTCAACTAAGTCCAGCCGAATGGCCACAAATAATTACAAATTAAGCTAAATTGAAACAAAGTTAATGTAATCTGGCCATTTGTGTTCCCGAACAGTCCTTGTATTGTTGCTCATTGGTGTCCACGAAAAAATCCTTTAGTGAGGACTTAATTTCTGAAATGGAGTATTCACTAAGAAAATAAAAGCGGCAATTAAAACTTCTTGATCTTTGTCGAATGCATGCACATCTTGTGGGGTATTGGAGTAGTCTTATATGTGAACAATTAGCAATGAAAAGACTTGGTGTGTGAACAGCCATAGCCGAATGGACATTTAGAAATTATTGGCTGTTTAATTGAAAAATAATCAGCAAGTGCAGCCCCCTTGCCGAATGGTCACCTCCAAAATACATGCATGGCTAAATGCATGCTTTCTTCT
Source organism: Gossypium raimondii (assembly GCF_025698545.1). Taxonomy (NCBI): domain Eukaryota; kingdom Viridiplantae; phylum Streptophyta; class Magnoliopsida; order Malvales; family Malvaceae; genus Gossypium; species Gossypium raimondii. The sequence continues at coordinate 24,251,024 of NC_068576.1, read as the reverse complement.
AGATGCTTGCATTAAAATTCGGTAATTCCATGCACCTTCAGCAGCCATCATCATTAATGGCGTCCTTGCACTAAGCTGGTTCCAGCTTTTAATTTGCTGTCCACGCATGGTGCCCATTTAATTTGTTGTCCACACATGGTACCTGTACCAATTAAATGCAACTAATTAATTAGCTGGAGATATAATAAATTCGGCGGCCATTAAGAAAATTTATCCATGCTTTTAATTTCGGCTGGAACTATGACATGTTTAATATTCTGCATTTAAACAATAGCATTAAACAACAGCAGCAAAACGCATTAATTAACAGCATTAAATTCGTCCAATGTACACAATAGCCTGCACATTAAATTCGTCTGGAAAAATTAATTGACAACATGAATTGAATTTGTCTTAAATTTAGACACACTTAATTAACTATTAGACATCTATTTAATAGGTAATAAACTAAGACACATTAAAATAAAAATGTCCTGATTTTTAAACAAATTAATTAACTTATTTAATTAACTAATCAGCAACTTATTTGAGCTGAACACTAATTAATTAAACTGACTTATTTAATTAATTCTAGCAGCTGTAGAATTGCATAAATTAAATAATTGAAGTTCAAGCTCAATGAGCTAGAATCAGCTCGATTGAGCTCTGCTAAGCCGGAACAAGCTAGTTCAGCTTGCAAGAGCTTGTGAATGATGCCTGATGAGCTACACCAAAGACATTTCCAGGGCGGGATCGTATCAACTCCCACTATCAATAATGAGTGAACATAAGTTACCTTTAATAAAACACCGAGAATGGAAATTATTGGTCCTTTGGCTATCATCATCTCTTATCTAAATGTTAAGGGTTCGGCGAACTACAAAGCAATGGAAATCAGCAAAGTCCCCTTCTTTTTGTGGTTCGACCAACTCGTTGCCATTATCACTGTCATCCACAAGTTCTGGCATATCTGGATCTGTATTATCAGAGTCTGAAGTGTACTCACCGTTATCTTTTAGAAGAAGTAATCTCGTGTTAGGGCATTTTCTACTATAATGACCACGCCCTTTGCACTTAAAGCATTCAATCTCACGAGTCCTCTTCGCACTCGAATCACCTAAATTGGGCTGCTTAGAAGGTGTTTGCGTTTTAGCAGGAGCCCCTTTTTTCCAATCTGATTGCTTACTTCCATTACTCAAAGAAGACTTGTTAGTAACAAAAGGGGATTTCGAACTCTTAAAATCAGAATTGGAGTTGTTACCTCGGTAATATTGTGAAGTCGAGAAGGAACCAAACCTTTGTTCCTTTAGTTGTTGCTCGATCTCAATGGCTTTATGAACTGCTTCTTCCAAATCAATGTAAGTTTGTAGCCTCAATGTATTAGCTATCGGCCTGTTCAAACCATCAATAAATCGAACCATAGTTTTTTCCTCATCCTCCTCCACATTAACTCTCTGAATGAGCATCTCCATCTCCTTAAAATATTCATCCACTGTCCTACTACCTTGAATAAGTCTTCTAAGCATTGTTTTAATCTCCCTATAGTAGTGAGGTGGAACAAACCTTTTGCGCATAATTTGTTTCAACTCCTCCCATGTCGAAATCTCACCTTCATAATTCCGATGACGATTTACCCCAAGTTGAGTCCACCAACTTAATGCATAATTTGAAAATTCCAGCGTTGCTAACGCAACTTTCTCATCATCCGGACATTTATAATACCTAAACATTAGTTCAATCTTAGATTCCCATTCACAATAAGCTTCTGGATCATTCTTACCACGAAATTAGGGAATTGTAAACTTCGATTTTGCCAAGGAGGGTTGCCCACGATCATGAAAATCAGCATCAGTTCTAGGGACACGTCGAGGACCGCGTCTATGAACAGGAGGTGGGTTATCCCTATCTTCTGTAATTGGATCCCGATAATGAGGATCTTGATTCAATCTCACCTCATTAAAAGCGGTACTCAAGGTTCGAAGTGTGGCAGCGTGTTCATCTAATTGTTGTTGGAGTTTTTGAAACATGTCATAGACATCATTATGGTCAATATCACCTTTAGACACTCAACACTCAACACTCAAAAATAAAAGTTAGCAAACCTCACCGTTAATCACTCAAAAAGAAAATTCAAATTCTCAATGAGGTAGAATTCAGTCTTGTGAGTCCTTTAGGAGAGTTTATATCAACCAATTAGAGAGTGGATGAACTGATCTACCAAAGAATCCTAATGTGCACTAGGATGCCAAAAACTGACGAGACACCAATTGATTCGTGTTGCACCAAGGAAGAATTGGGCACACGTTTAAATCCTACTAACACAAGAAACAAGAAGGTGTTAGATAGTGTAAAGGAAGAATAAAGGCAAACAAATGAAAACCTACAGCTAAGAATCAATAAAAATTGCTGAAAACAGAAAACCTGAAAAACTGCGGAGTAACTTGACAACTTCGTTCGAGGTGTTCCTGATCTCTAAAAATCACAAAATTAAATCTGGAATGTCCTTATATATTTAATTTTTTATTTGGAAAGTTTGGGCACCAAATTCAACCCGCTGAATCTTTTTTTAAATTTTTATTGAATTTCTTATTTTTTATTTTTTTAACTTTTTTGACTGATTTTTTTGCGGGCTTAATTTTTTTTATATTCAATCATAGTTCCAAAAATATGTATATAAAATTTCAGATCAATCGGACAACGTTTACCCAATCAAATGAATTTTTTTCGAACAATTTTTCTGGGTAAAACTGCTGTTTGTGCTTTAAAAAATAGAGATCAGTTTAGAAATCAACCAAGAACACCCAAAATGCCCAAAATCTGATACCAAATGATATAGGGTTGTGCGCGGACCAAGATCGAGTTGCCAAGTCACGAGGAAACTCCTACGAGGCTCTAGACGAACAGATCTGAAAACAAAAACAAAGAATCGAATTAAAACAAATCAGATCTGTAATTAAATTCCCAAATTCAATTAAATGAGCAGCAAGGAACAAAGAACGAATGAATAGATGTCTTCGAAGTTCAAGAAGATGAAATTGAACTCCAATAGTGAAATCCCACAAGCCGAATCTGCCCAAGAACACCAAAACAGTAAGTAAATTAAAACAATCAGATTTTTAATGGAAGATTAGGAATTTGGGGCGGCAAAAAGAAAAGAAAGAAATTGATGAAATTGACCGATTCAAGAAGTGAATTTAAAATGCGATTCGGTCCAATTGAACACCCAAGATGAATTGCCCAAATTTCAGCAACCAAAAGAACTCCAAACAGATTAAGACCCAATCGGCCAAACCCTAAAATTTGGGGATTTGAGAACGACTTCTTGCTGCCAATGAATGATGATTTAATTTGATTCTTTGAGTTGATTATGGCTGGAAAAACACAAGAAGAACAGCAAACAAATGAGATAAAGAATCGACACAAGAGAAATTAAATAAAGAAAACGAAACAGCAAGAAATAAAAGATAAGTCCTAAAGATCCTTGAAATCCCGAAAGACTTCACAAATCTCTTCAAACGGCTCTAATCTCCCCTCCAAAGAATATCGATGGCAAGAAGAAGGTTGAAGATGGCTCCCACAATCAAAAGATTGTTAAAACAACTTCTAAAGAAAACTCAAGAGAGAAATCTTGGAGAAAACTCAAAGAAAATTCTGCTCTCAACAAATCTAAAATTTAAGAATAATTCTAAGTGTGATGTACAAGGGGTGGCCGGCCATGCCTTTAAATAGGCCTAATCTAATCCTAATCTCACAAGTAACTAATAAAAAATTAAACCTAATTAATAAAATAAAAAGGGAAAATTCGGCCATGCACTCATATGGGCTGTTTTGGGCCGAATTTTGCATGTAATGTTCCTAAAGTTTAAAAAATTAAATTAAACAAGTAAAATGTTTACAAATTGGGCCCTTTGACATTGTGGCCTGATTTTCAACTAAGTATGAAGGAATTTCTTGATTGGGTTGGAATTTGGTTATTGGGCATCGCCTTCAAGAATTTGGGCTCGTGATCCATCTCCTTCCGAAATTGGGTCGTTGACGCTCGTAACGGAGATCCAATGCGTTTTGGCTGCAAGATTTGGTTTCTTGGACCAAGATTTCCAAGATTTGAAATCTTGATTTTCTTGATTCTTGAAATCTCTCCGAACAGCAAAATTGGGCCAAGATTCGGTTTCTTGATTTTCTTGAAAACAAGAAAGTGAATCTTGATTTTCTTGTTCTCTCGTGTATGTATCTAAGGCCTTGCTAACAAACTCTTGAATGGTCCCATTTAGTTTGGACCGCATTTGTCGGGCCTTTGATCTCGTTATTGGGCCTTGTGGCAATTTGAGCCTATCACGTTCTTGGGTTGGGCTTTTGAGACTCATATCACATTCTTACCACAAAATTAGGGAATTGTGAACTTCGGTTTTGCCAAAGAGGGTTGCCCACGATCATGAAAATCATAATCAGTTCTAGGGACACGTCGAGGACCGCGCCTATGAGCAGGAGGATGGTTATCCATATCTTCCTTAATTGGATCTCGATATCGAGGCTCTTGATTCAATCTCACCTCATTGATAGTAGCACTCAAAGTTCTAAGTGCGGCAGCCTGTTCGTCTAACTGTTGTTGGAATTTTTTGAATGTGTCATAGACATCATTATGGTCAGTCTCACCTTGAACAACCTTAGACATTTTTAAAAACCTGTAAAATAAACACTCAACACTCAAAAAAAAGTTAGCAAACCTCACCGTTAATCACTCAAAAGCAAAAATCAAATTCTCAATGAGGTAGAATTCAGTCTTGTGAGTTCTTTAGTAGAGTCTATATCAACCAATTAGAAAGTGTATGAACCGAACTACCAAAGAATCCTAATTTGCACTAGGATGCCAAAAACTGACGTGACACTAACTGATTTGTGTCGCACCGAGGAAGAATTGTGCATACTTTAAAAATCCTACTAACACAAAAAACAATAAGGTGTTAGATAGTGTAAAGGGAGAATAAAGGCAAACAAATGAAAACCTACAGCTAAGAATCAATAAAAATTGCTGAAATTGAAAAACCCGAAAAACTGCGGAGTAACTTGACAAATTCGTTCGAGGTGTTCTCGATCTCCAAAAATCACAAAATTAAATCTGGAATGTCCTTAAATATTTAATTTTTGATCTGGAAAGTTTGGGCACCAAACTCAACCCGCTGAATTTTTTTAAAATTTTTAAATACTACACCCTTGCATAGATGTCTATGCCGAATCCCGTGTTAGGATAGACACTGATGTATCCACCACCATTGTTGGAAGTTCCCATGCAACAGTCGATGGTGATGTCGATACTCAGTACCTTTCAGACGTACTCGGGATTTGGGGCACCTTAGGATTTCACGCCTATAGTGACTCAAACACGTGCATATCACAATTTTACGGGGGTGACTCATCGTCACAATCGATGGACAAGGGAATGGTAGATACACGATGGCAGACGAGGACAACGCGACAATCGACCACAAAAAAAGAAGATGACGGTGCCGACCCCAAAAATACGACTGCCCAAAGGATCGTGGTAGGTATATATTTATAATAGCGAAACATAAGTTCAATTTTAGCTTCCCATTCACAATAAGCTTCTGGATCATTCTTACCACGAAATTGAGGAATTGTGAACTTTGGTTTTGCCAAGGAGGTGATGCAATCGAGCCCCATGAGCTATCAAGTGCAAACGATGTCTCCCTCGAGCTACCTAAAGGACCTATTACCCGAGCTAGGGCTAAGAAGTTCAAAGACGGAATTTCAGCTTTGGTTGATCGGATTTGGGGTGAATCTATGGCCGGTCTACTTGAGGGCTCATGGACCAGCAAGATGAGCAAATCGTGCACTCTACTTAAAGCTCTTCAAGCTCAATGAGCTTGTTTTAGTTCATTCGTCTCATCTTAGACTTATTTGACTTTATATTTATTTTGCTGGAATAGTTATTTAATTTGTCATAAGTCCAAGTATTTAAGTTATTAATTCTGGTCAAATAATAATTAGATATTATTAAATATGTCCTAATTAGTTTAGGTGTTTTAATTATGTCCTAATTAGTTCAAGTGTTTTAAATATGTCCTAAACTAATACATGATTAAATGTGCAGATTTTTACAAGTATTTGCTGCCGAATTTAATTTGTTTTATACATGATTAATTTGCTGTTTTAATTTGGTGCAGGAATTTACCTTGGACGGCAAAGGTGCATGCATCTTAGATTCATTGCATTTGGCCGATTCATGCATGGCAACCGAAATGAATGTTCAGTCGAATGTTCCATTTTTAAACATCTACATGCAGCTCATTTTAAGTGTTCACATGAGGGACTATTCAGCTGTTGATGTTCATACACATTTGACTCTTCAAAACCGACTTTTCACACTTGGTGGCTGTCCATCAACCCTCTTCAATGTTCCTATCTTTCCAGCCAACAAGTGCCAATTTAAGGATTCAATTAAAGGCCTGGCCGAATCTAGACATGGCCATTTGACTACCGGTGCATTCATCTCTACAAGGTCCATTTGCTTAATGCTTAAGCTGCCCATTGGAGCTCCCATTCAGCCGAATCTTTCTAGGGACTTAATTCTGGATCTTTCTTGATTTTTCTTAGCTATTAAGCATGACTATTCGGCTAGCTTATGCAACACTATAAATATTTGCTTGTTAATTTGTAAAAGGACTTTTGCCATTTTAATTATTGAATTAAGTATTTTGTGAGGATTTCTTCTCTCAATTTCGTCCAAAGACTTAGTTGGCTTATCTACTAGTTAGTGGCGTCAACCTTTGGTCTTTGCAACCCGAACTTATCACTTTCAACCAAAAGTGTGGCGTTCAACTATACCGAGGTTCCTATCTTCGTTAGATAGTGGGTCGAGGTCCTATTTACATCACTCTAAATCAACCTTAAAGACATATAAGAATCGGGTCAACTTTAACCCTTAAAGTTGGTTCACTCTTATTTTTAAGCCTATCTTCCCATTTCACCTTAAATCGAAAATTCCAAACCTTTAATTCTCATTCCTTTCATTCCTAGCCAAAACACCTTATAAACCATTGCCTTTTTAACCTTGTTTGAACCCTTAACTTCTTTATTGAACGAATATATCTTTCTGAATCAAGATGAATGAAACTTCATCGTTAGAACGAACGGGCAACGAAAACAACTCGGATTCATCCACGAGGCCGGGGCGTATCAGGAGGGTTGCCCACGATCATGAAAATCATAGCCAGTTCTAGGGACACGTCTAGGTGTGCACCTATGAGCAGGAGGCTGGTTATCCACCACATCTTCTTTAATTGGACCCCGATACTGAAGCTCTTGATCCAATCGTATCTCATTGATAGTAGCATTTACTGTTTGAAGTATAGCATTTATTTGTGTGATTGCAGCAGCTTGTTCATATAACTGTTGTTGAAACTTTTTAAATTTGTCATGGACATCATTATGGTCATCATCGACTTGACCCATTCTATGCATCTTATTTTTTTCCCTTTTGGAATACCTGCAAAACAAACACTCAACACTCCAAAAAAAATTAACAAACCTCACCGTTAATCACTCAAAAAGGAAAATCAAATTTCAAAGAGGTAGAATTCAGTCTTGTGAGTTCTTTAGTAGAGTCTATATCAATCAATTTAGAGATTGGATGAACCGTAATACCAAATAATCCTAATTGCACTAGGAGTCCAAAAAATCTGACGAGACACCAATTGATTTGTGTCGCACCGAGGAAGAATTGTGCACACTTTTAAATCCCGAAAACTTGAAAAACTGCGGAGTAACTTGACAACTTCGTTCGAGGTGTTCCCGATCTCCAAAAATCACGAAATTTAAACTGAAATGTCCTTAAATATTTTATTTTTGATCTAGGAAAGTTTCGACACTAAACTCAACCCACTGAATATTTTTTAATTTTTATTTTATTTCGTCTTTTTCAATTTTTTTGACTTTTTCTACTGATTTTTTGCAGGAAATATTTTTTTAATATTCTATCACAGTGCCACAAATATGCATATAAAATTTTGGACCAATTGGACAACGTTTACCCACTCAAATGAATTTTTTTTCAAAAATTTTTCTGGGTAAAAACTGTTGTTTGCTAGAAATCAGTTTAGAAATCAACCAAGAACACCCAAAACGCCCAAAATCTGATACCAAATGATAGAGGGTTGCGCGCGGACCAAGATCGAGTTGTCAAGTCATGGGAAAATCCTACATAAGCTTTAGACGCTTAGATCTGAAATGAAACAGAAAAAAATTAAATCTTAGAATTCCAGATCTGAAACAAAAACCCCAAAACAATAAAGAATCAGCCAAGAACCGAAACACTTAACAATAGGGGATTCTTGGAAGTCAAGAACACGAAATTGAACTTCAAGAAAGAATCCAATCAGCCGAATCTAACAATTGAACACAAAACAACAAGTTAATTCAAAAACTCAGCAAACCAAATTGAATCAGAGATAGGATAATTGGGCGGCAAGATCAATTGCAAATTATGAATAGAAAACGTTTTCTTGTTGCCAAGAAGGGTGCCGATCAGCTTCTTGAAGATTGAAAAGGGCTGGAAATGCAACAAGAACGAATAAAATAAGTTAATCAATGAATCGGCACAAGCAGAAAAATCTAAAGAAAAATAAACAACAATAAAGATAAGGAAAAGTCCTAAGAAGCCTTGAAATCGAAAAAAGATTTCACAACTCCCTTCAAATGGCTCTAATCTCCCCTCCGATGTAAGCACACAGTAAGAAGAAGGCTGAAAATGGCTCCCACAATCAAAAAGATTGTTAAAACTACTTCTAAAGAAAACTCAAGATAGAATTCTTGGAGAAACTGATACGACCACGCCCCGGGCACATTTTTGGACCAGCTCTCTAAGCATTGTTTGCAATTTGTTGCGAGCTAAACTAAGCTCCATTTCAACTCAATGAGCTCGAATCAGCTCAAATTCAGCTCAATTCCATTTAGACATTAATATAGCTGTTGGAATAATTATTTGAGTTAGTTAAATTAGTTAAACACAGCTCAATTAATAATCGTTGTTTAATTGGTCTAAAATCTAGACAAATTTAATTATTCATGTTAAATGTGTTTTTATTGCATGTTATTAAGTTGTCTTAAATATTACAGCTTATAAATATGTTTTTGTTATTGCATGTTTTTAATATGTCTTGTCCAACCGAATTAATTGTGTCTTAACTTAATTAATTGTTTCTAGTTTTAATTATGTGTATTTAAATTGTCGAGGTTATGTTTGTAGTTATGTTCAGCTGAATGTGAATTAATTTAAATTGATTCATCTCTTTTGCAGGTTGGCTGAATGTGGGAGAGTATTTAAGCAAGATGCATGCACCCTAGATACAGCGAACTTGGCGATACATGCCAGTGACTGTTCAGCTGATTCATTTCTCAACAAAACAGCATAATGCTGTTCACACTTGGAGTTCACACCAATGACTATTCGGTTGGGCATGTTCACACCTAAAGGACTCTTCAAGGCTGACTTTTTACACTTATTTTGGCCATTCACGTTCTCCTTTAATGCTTGTATTTTTCAGCCAAGAGTTGCATCTTAATGAGCTCATTTAAGCTCATTGGTCGAATCTAGCTGCTGCCATGCTCCTTTCCAAGCATTCCAAGTTCATTTGCTTAGTCTAGAAGCTGCCTATCGGACTTCAATCAGCTGAATTTAGCTACAGCAACTTAATGCTTCAATTCTAGAATTTTCTAGTTTAATTTGCTTAGCCATGAAGATGGCCATTCGGCTAGCTAGTACTTAGTCTATAAATAGTTTGCTATTTCATTTTGTGAAAGAACTTTTTGCTAGATTATTGAATGAACTTTGTTCAAAGAGTGAGTTTTCTCCTTTCTAAATTCGTACGAGTTTCGATCTAACTTATCTAGCGAGCTAGTGGCGTCTATCATTCTCTTCTTGAACTTATCACCTTATTTTGGTGTGGCGTTCAACCCTTCTATAATTTCGCAAATCCACCTTAACCAAATAGAAACCGGGGTGACACTCTTTAGTGTTGAATCGTTTCTGGAGTTAAGTCCATTTTTCTATTCCCACAAATTATCCCAAATTAACTATCCTTTGATTCCTTTATTAAACCAAACCTACATCTTTCTAAACCTTCTATCATTTCAAAATTCACTTTGTAAGCTTCCGCAAATTTTAAAACAAATTTACACCTTTTTGGCTGCTAGAACTTCTCCTCGTCGACGATCGGGCAAACTTTGTGAAATGACTCGATTAACCTCAGTCGGATCACATCATTTGGTATCAGAGCTACTAAAACGAGGAACGTCGACGTTCGTATCAAGCTCGGAGTAAAAAATAAAAAAATAAAAAAAAATTCAAGTTGTAATTTTTTCCCCTTTGTATTTCAGCATATTGTAATTGAACAAAAAAATAATAAAAAAAAGAAGAGGAAATTCGAAAAAAAATTTAAAAAAATTTGAAAAAAAGGAAATTCAAAAAAAAATTCAAAAAAAAAAAGAGTGTGAAGTTTGGAAAGTTTTTGCAAGTTCTTGATTTTTTTTCTATTAGTCCCGATCACTGATACGCCCCGGTGATGCAATCGAGACCCATGAGCTATCGAGTGTTAATGATATTTCCCTTGAGCTACCAAAAGGACCCATTACTCGAGCTAGAGCTAATAAGTTCAAGAATGCAATTTCAACTTTGGTGGATCGAGTTTGGGGTGAATCCGTGGCTGTTCTACTTGAAAAATCATGGGCCAGCAAATTAAGCAATCCGTGCAATCTACTTCAAGTTCATTCAGCTCAATTTTAGCTCATCGAGCTCACTCTTAGCTCAATCAACTCATTTTAAGCTCATTTGCATTTATATTTATTTTGCTGGAATATTTATTTAAGTTGTTAGTTAAATTAGTTAAGTTAATTAATTGAGTCTAATTTCTGGTCAAAATAATTATTGAGTGTTATTTAATATGTTCTAATTAGTTTAGTGCCTTAAATATGTCTTAAACTACAACAAATATTTATTTAGTTGACCAAACTAAATGAGCAGATTTTTATATTCATATGCTGCCGAATTTAATGTATTTGTTGCATGAACTAATTTGTTGATTTAATTTGGTGCAGGAATCTCCCTTGGACGGCATGGGTGCATGCACCTAAGGTTCATTGTATTTGGCCGAAACATGCATGGCACTCCCAAATGAATATTCAGCCGAATTTGCCATCCTTAATCATATACATTCAGCTCATTTTTAGTGTTCACATGAGGGACTATTCAGCTGATGATGTTCACACACATTTGACTATTCAAAATCAACTTTTCACATTTGTGTGGCTGTTCAAAACTCTCTTTAATGTTCCTATCTTTTCAGCCAACAAGTGCCAATTTATGGAGTTATTTAAGGGCATGGCCCAATCTAAACATGGCCAACGGTGCATTCACCTCTACAAGGTTCATTTGCTTAATGTTTAAGTTGCCCCTTGGAGCTCCCATTCAGCCAAACCTTACTAGTGAATTAATTCTGGAATGTTCATGAATTTTCTTAGCTATTAAGTATGTCTATTCGGCTAGCTTATGGAAGACTATAAATATATGTTTGTTAAATTGTAAAAGCACTTTTGCCATTTTGATTATTGAATTAAGTATTTTGTGAGAATTTCTTCTCTAAATTTCGTCCAAAGACTTCGTTGGCTTCTCTACTAGTTAGTGGCATCAACCTTGTTCTTTGCAACCCGAACTTATCACTTTCAACCAAAGTGTGGCGTTCAACTATACCGAGGTTCCTATCTTCGATAGATAGTGGGTCAAGGTCCTCTTACATCCTTATTCATCCATCTTAAAGACATATAAGAATCGGGTCAACCTTAATCCTTAACGTTGGTTCATTCTGATACGACCCTAGCCAAGGACGCCCTTGAATTCAGCTTGAATTCAGCTCCTCAAGCTCCATTTAGCTTGGTTCAGCTCACCGAATTTTATTTTAGCTCACATGAGCTTAATTTAGCTCGTTTGAGCTTGGTTTAAATTCAATTCAGCTCATTATTAGCTCTTTAGCTAAATTAATTTTATTTTCTGGAATAAATTAATTATTTAAGTTAATTAGTTAATTTAGTTACAGCTCTTAATTACTTGTCAGCTTATTACATGTTATAATTATGTTGTGTTAGCCGAATTTAATTAGGTGGCTGGATTATATTTAATTTATCTTAATACGATTTAGTTCAGCCAAATATACATTTGCACTTAATTTAGTTCATGTTTTTTTTGTAGGATGGCTGAATGCATGAAGGAGCATTAATGATACGATGTAGCCTAACGAAACAGACTATCTTCGTATGTTACGGATCTAGGAATGTTGTAAGCACGTTCCTGCAACAAGAAAACAGCAAGGAATTAAAGAAATAATCATGGTAAAATATGGGTAAAATAAAAGAACGAAAATGGAAGGAAAATGAAGTTGTTGGCGTTTAAAACAAAAAGAAATTCAATCGGTGAAGTCGAACGCTTCATGAACGGCCAAGGCAGCAACTTGAGTGTTCAACAATGGCAAAGTAATCGTTGGAATAGAATAACGTTAAACTCGAAAGAACTTGCACAATCTCTCGAGCAAACCCGAATCGAATCATTCAACATCAAAAGGACTTGGACCCTCTAGATAGCGATCTAGGAACCCGAAGTATCAAGAAAATTTGACACAACAAACTAAGTCTGAAATGCCAAGGAAAGTTCATTGAAGAACCAAAATTGAGAGAAATTCTCAAACGTAATTGTTTTCATAAATCATCTTACCTGAATACATCATTTTAATATGTATTTATAAGTACAAAAGAGGGGTGTTGAATGGAAATTCGTGGCTGTAATCAAAAGGGTTTAAAATAAGGAGTTATAACTCCTTTTGGCGTCATTTTAATAACAGCCATACATTTAAATTTCAAACGACAACCTCCCTTGTTCTTATCCTTGTATATTCGGCTACACATGCACACACACACTCTTGTGCACAAGCGGTCATGTGCTCCTCACATGTTTGGATGCCTCATGGGTTGCCACAAATGCATAGGACACTTGCCATTACATAGGACACGTTTACTATACGGACTCGTCACCGGAGTTGAGTGGTGGAGCTGAGTTTGAGCTAGCTAGAAATGTATTGAGCTGAAATGAGCTAGAAACAATCTTTCAGAACTATTTCGAGCTGAGATGAGCTGCATGCACATATTTGAGCTTCAACCGGCTAGAAATGATATCTTAAGCTGCTGTCCATTACGTTTCCTTATGGTAAACAAAAACAAACATGCATTAAAGTAATGCAAACTTATTGAAAACTTATTAACAAGCTGTAAACATAATGTAAACTTATTCATTAAAACACAAACAGCATCAAATCAATACCAAAACATACTTAAATACACACATAATACATAGTAGAACCTAAATACATCACATATCAGCATGCAACATGTTATAAAGCCTATGTTCTAAGGCATGAACATGATCGAATAAATCTGGAATCGTAGCACAAGTAAGGAACAAGGCTTCCCTGAATTTCTTTGCCCTAGATCGAGTAATAGGTCCTAATGGTAAGACCTCCAGATCAGTTTGCTTTGTTGGTGTGAGCGTGCGCACATCATCCCCCCTTCTGGAAAAGGATTTGTCCTCAAATCTGAAAAGGACCATCACCACGCGGTAACAGCTTGGACCGCCTCTGGGCTGGAAATCGTTCCTTTTGGAAATGAACCCAAACCCAATCTCCCACATCGAAGGTGACTCGCTTTCTGCCCTTGTTTGCTTGCTTTGTATACTGTTGAGTCCTTCGTTCGAGGTTCTCCTTAACCTGTTGATGCAATTTCTTCACGTATTCTGCTTTTGCTTTACCGTCCCTGTTCATCACCTGTTCCTGCGGCAAAGGCAACATATCTAGAGGCGTAATAGGATTAAAGCCATAAACAACCTCAAAAGGTGACATCTTAGTAGCAAAATGTACAGCATGGTTATAAGCGAATTCAACGTGTGGCAAACAATCTTCCCAAGTTTTGATGTTCTTTTTAATGATGGATCGAAGTAAAGTAGATAAAACTCTGTTAACAACCTCAGTTTGCCCATCAGTCTGGGGATGACAAGTAGTAGAAAACATAAGTTTCGTACCTAGTTTGCTCCAAAGAGTCCTCCAAAAATGAATCAAAAACTTCACATCCCTGTCAGAAACAATCGACCTAGGAATACCATGTAATCGTACAACATCTTTAAAGAACAAGTTAGCCACATTAACAGCATCATCAGTCTTATGGCATGAAATGAAATGTGCCATCTTCGAGAATCTATCAACCACAACAAATATACTATCCCGACCTGTTCTAGTTCGAGGTAATCCCAAAATAAAGTCCATTGAAATATCTATCCAAGGGGATTCAGGAATAGGTAAAGGTAAGTACATACCATGTGGTGAAACCTTCGATTTTGCTTTCTTACATGTCACACAACGTTCACAGTAGCGTTCAACGTCCCGGCGCATCTTAGGCCAGAAAAGATGCTCTTTTAAGGTGTGTAACGTTTTAGTGACCCCAAAATGACCCATCAATCCACCTTCATGTGCTTCACGGATCAGTATATCACGCATTGAACCCTGTGGAATGCATATCATGTTTTCTTTGAAAAGATATCCATCATGCCTATAGAATTTTCCATCTGCACCTTTCTCACAAGCATTATACTTATCGCAAAAATCATGATCGTCAGAGTATAACTCTCGAATATATGCAAATCCAATCAAATGTGAATCAAGATAACTCAATAGTACATATCTGCGTGATAATGCATCAGCAACGACATTATCTTTCCCTTTTTTGTATCGAATGACATAAGGAAAAGATTCTAAGAATTCAACCCATTTAGCATGTCGTTTGTTCAATTTATGCTGACCTGTGATATATCGTAAAGCCTCGTGGTCAGTGTGGATCACAAACTCCTTAGGCAACAAGTAATGCTGCCATGTCTCTAATGCCCGAATCAGTGCATACATCTCTTTATCATAAACCGGATAATTCAATGTTGCTCCACTCAGTTTCTAGCTAAAATATGCAACGGGCCTCTTTTCACAGTATTAAAAGCTAGCCTATACCAACTCCAGAAGCATCACATTCAATTTCAAAAGTTTTATCAAAGTTAGGTAAGGCTAACACTGGTGCTTTTGTTAAACAATGCTTAATTTTCAGAAAGGCATCTTCTTGTTCTTTACCCCACAAGAAGCTGGAATTCTTTTTAATAATTCCGGTTAAGGGTGCGGTAATAGAACTGAAGTTAGGAACAAACCGTCGATAAAAACTAGCTAAACCATGAAATGATCTAACCTGAGTAATCGATGTCGGTCGTGGCCATTCCTGAATTGCCTTTATTTTCTCATGATCAACTTCAACACACTGTGCACTCATAATGTAACCAAGAAATGTAAGTCTGTCAGTACAAAACACACATTTCTCTACGTTACCATACAATCTTTCTTTTCTCAAAGTCTGCAATCTGACTCTCGGATGTTCTACGTGATCCCGCAAAGTCTTGCTATAAACTAAAATGTCATCAAAGTACACAACACAAAACTTTCCAATAAAAGATCGCAGAACATGATTCATTAGTCGCATAAAAGTACTAGGTGCATTACTTAAACCAAAAGGCATCACTAACCATTCATACAAACCTAGCTTTGTTTTGAAGGTCATCTTCCATTAAATCGCCTTCTCGCATGCGAATCGATGATATCCACTCTTCAAGTCAATTTTGGAGAAGATGACGGCTCATAAAGCTCGTCAACATGTCATCAAGTCTAGGAATAGGATGACGATACTTAATTGTAATTTGATTCACGACTCTACAATCTCGCACATCCTCCAAGACCCATCTTTCTTCGGTACTAACAACACCGAAACAACACATGGACTCAGACTTTCTCGAATATAACCCTTGTCCATCAATTCTGCAACTTGCCTTTGAAGCTCTTTCGTCTCTTCAAGGTTAGTACGATAAGCTGGTCGATTTGGAATGGTAGCACCTGGAATGAAATCAATCTGGTGCTCAATGCCACGAAGAGGTGGTAATCCCTTCGGTGTTTCTTTCGGAAACACATCCTCAAACTCTTGCAAAAGGGACACAATCTATGCAGGCAAATCAACAGGGAACTCAGCCAATAAACAATGATCTTTAAATATTAAAATAAACAAGGATTGGTGAGAGGAAAGACATTTCCGATTTCTCATTGCTTGCATATCGCTCATCTTTTCTTCTCCTTTGCAACTTCCTTACTCTTTTCAAGCTTGTTTGATCTTCAATTACTTGACTCGGTGTCAAAGGAGCCAAAGTAATCTTCTTACTGCATGCATAAAAGAGTATCGATTTGTAAAACCATCATGCATTGCCCTCTTGTCATCTTGCCAAGGCGCCCCAAAAGAAGGTGAGTAGCATCCATCGACACAACATCACAAAGGACCTCATCCTTGTAGTTTCCAATTGAAAACGGTACAACCACTTGTTTCGTCACTTTAAGTTCTCCACCGTCATTCAACCACTGCAACTTGTACGGATTCAGATGCTTTGTCGTCTTAAGACCTAATCTGTCAACCATCACTGAACTAGCAACATTAGTACAACTACCGCTATCAATAATCACAACACATACCTTATCTTGAACCTTGCATCGTGTGTGAATGATAGTCTCACGTTGTTGCTCGTCTTGCACCTGTTGCACATTCAAACTACGTTTGACAACCATGATCTCCATAACTTGACCAGATTCAGCAACTTCTAGGTCATTCTCTTCATCTTCTTTAGTCGGGAGTTCATGTACATCTTCCTCAGAATCTGACTCGATCTCTCCATCTTCTCGCATCAACATAACCCTCCGATTAGGACACTGGCTAGCAACATGTCCTCTACCAAGGCACTTAAAGCACTGAATATCTCTTGATCATTCTGGTGCCACCATTGGTTGTTTGCCATGTCCATTATTAGCAATGGGAGGCTTTGGTTTGCTGGGTTCGTCTGGCTCTCGAATCCGTAATGGCGGTTGTGGTGCTTGTTTCCTGGCATTGTTAGGGGTGTATAAAAGATTCGAAAAAGATTTAAATGGAGTATTACCTCGAGTAGAAGCTTTTCTACGTTGTTGTCGCTCAATTTTGATCGCCATATGCACCATGTCATCCAACTCAACATAATGTTGCATTTCAACAATGTTTGCTATTTCAGAATTTAAACCTGCCAAAAACCGAGCCATAGTCGCCTCACGGTCCTCAACTATGTTTGCACGCATCATGGACATCTCCATCTCCTTGAAATAGTCCTCAACGCTCCTGTTGCCCTGTTTCAAGGTTTGTAATTTCTGAAATAAATCTCGATGATAGTGAGAAGGAACAAATCGTCTCGCATGATACGCTTCATATCTTCCCATGTTCTCACTAGACCTTCACCATACGTCGTCGACTAATCAATAATTGGTCCCACCATACCAGTGCATAGTCAACAAACTCCATAGCTGCTAGTCGAACTTTTTTCTGTTCTGAGTAGTTATAACACTCAAAAACGTGTTCAACCTTGCTGAACGTCCCTGAAAAGAAGGTATGGCAACTTTAATGTTAGAAATATTATCGTCAACTGTGCGTCCTGGTCGTTGATTCACCCTTGGTGAATGTTCAATGTCATTTTCATCATTATGTTCATTATGGACAGATTGTGAACCACCCCCTTCAATCTTGTCCAAACGAGAGTGTATAGGCTCAAATGCATTTTCTAATAGACGTTGCAAGGTGCGAGTAATAGCTTGCATTTGCAAATCTGGTGGTTGATCTCCACCACGACTACGATCTTCTGATCCTGTCATCTAAAGCAACACACAAAAATACAGATAATGAGTTAAGTAAAACAAAAGTAAAAGTCCTCACAGCACACTCTCAAAACCTCTCAATTTTCACTCCAAAGAACTGTGCACTCTAAAATAGCACTCAGCGCTCGTGTTTCACTCGGGAGAATGCGTGAATGACTCTTTTTGTCTCCCCTTCTGTTCTCACAACGCTCAATGCCTTTTTCCCTCACAATTTCTCATGTTTTTAGTTCTTTAAAGGACTAATCCAACATTTCAAAACCTGTTATAATTGTGTTGGCTATAAGGAAAACACACGGTTAGAGAGAGAGAGAAAAAAAATAAATAAACAAAGGGAAAGGATAAGAAAAGAGTAAAAGGATAAGAAAATAAAATAAACAAAGGAAAAATGATTGAATTTAAATAATTTAGTTTCTTACTGCAAAGAAGTGCTTTACAACATCCCTAGCTCCGAACAAATAAGAATAGTTCGTTTCGGTTGATATCCAAGCACTTCGCAATTACAGAGCACAAAACTAAACATTATTCAACATTTCAACATAACAAAACACACTTTTTTTTTCTTTCCCAAACTTGATAAATTTCAATTCCTCCTTTATTATTATTTTTTTGAATCTGATTTTTCTTTCTCTTTTTTTGTTGTTTTTTTTTGAATTTTTGAAACTGATATATATATATATATTTTTGTTTTGAATTTCAAATTTTCTTGTTGGAGAAGAAAAGTACAACAATTCCAACCTATGCTCGGATACCAGATGATACGATGTAGCCTAACGAAACAGACTATCTTCGTATGTTACGGATCTAGGAATGTTGTAAGCACGTTCCTGCAACAAGAAAACAGCAAGGAATTAAAGAAATAATCATGGTAAAATATGGGTAAAATAAAAGAACGAAAATGGAAGGAAAATGAAGTTGTTGGCGTTTAAAACAAAAAGAAATTCAATCGGTGAAGTCGAACGCTTCATGAACGGCCAAGGCAGCAACTTGAGTGTTCAACAATGGCAAAGTAATCGTTGGAATAGAATAACGTTAAACTCGAAAGAACTTGCACAATCTACTGAGCAAACCCGAATCGAATCTGTTCAACGTCAAAAAGGACTTGGACCCTCTAGATAGCGATCTAGGAACCCGAAGTATCAAGAAAATTTGACACAACAAACTAAGTCTGAAATGCCAAGGAAAGTTCAATGAAGAACCGAAATTGAGAGAAATTCTCAAACGTAATTGTTTTCATAAATCATCTTACCTGAATACATCATTTTAATATGTATTTATAAGTACAAAAGAGGGGTGTTGAATGGAAATTCATGGCTGTAATCAAGTTTAAAATAAGGAGTTATAACTCCTTTTGGCGTCATTTAATAACACCATACATTTAAATTTCAAACGATAACCTCCTTGTTCTTATCCTTGTATATTCGGCTACACATGCACACACACACTTGTGCACAAGCGGTCATGTGCTCCTCACATGTTTGGATGCCTCATGGGCTGCCACAAATGCATAGGACACTTGCCATTACATAGGACACGTTTAATTTATACGGACTCGTCACCGGAGTTGAGCCGGTGGAGCTGAGTTTGAGCTAGCTAGAAATGTATTGAGTGAAATGAGCTAGAAACAATCTTTCGAACTATTTCGAGCTGAGATGAGCTGCATGCACATATTTGAGCTTCAACCGAGCTAGAAATGATATCTTAAGCTGTTGTCCATTACGTTTCCTTATGGTAAACAAAACAAACATGCATTAAAGTAATGCAAACTTATTGAAAACTTATTAACAAGCTATAAACATAATACAAACTTATTCATTAAAACACAAACAACATCAAATCAATACCAAAACATACTTAAATACACACATAATACATAGTAGAACCTAAATACGTCACATATCAGCATGCAACATGTTATAAAGCCTATGTTCTAAGGCATGAACATGATCAAATAAATCTGGAATCGTAGCACAAGTAAGGAACAAGGCTTCCCTGAATTTCTTTGCCCTAGATCGAGTAATAGGTCCTAATGGTAAGACCTCCGGATCAGTTTTCTTTGTTGGTGTGAGCGTGCGCACATCAATTAAAGTCCAAGTGCATGAATGGTTCAAATACAACGTATGGGAGTATACATGAATGACTGAATACATGAGTGGTTGGATTCATGGATATGGCTCATTTTATGATAATTCAAGGTGTTTATTCAGCCAAGAAGAGCAACTAAATTCATTCTCCAAAAGCTGGCCGATGCACTTCCCAAAACAGCACCTATGCGTTCACATTTGGAGTTCACACCAAGGACCATTTGGCTGATCATTGTTCACACTTCCAAAGACTTTTCCAACTCCTTTTTCACACCTTGAAGGCTGTTCACGTTCACCTTTAATGCTGGTATCTTTTCAGCCAAGAATTACATTTTAATGAGCTCATTTAAGCTCAATTGGCTGAACCTAGCTGCTGCCATTTCTCCAAGTGCATTTGCTCTTCTAGAAATCGTCCCTTGAGCTTCAAATTCAGCTGAATTTAGCTCCAGCAATTTAGTTTTATTTCCAAAATTTTCTAGCATTTTCTAGCCTAATTAATTACTTAGACATTAAGTCTTTGTTTTGGCCATTCGGCTACCTAGTGAACACTATAAATAGTTGTTCATTTTCATTGTAAAAGGACTTTTGACTTTTGATCATTTGAATGAACTTTGTTCAAAGAGTGAGTTTTCTCCTCTCTAAATTAAATGAGTTTCGATCTGACTTATCTAGCGTGCTAGTGGCGTCTATCGTTCTCTTTTGAACTTATCACCTTGCTTTGGTGTGGCGTTCAACCCTTCTACAATTTTGCAACCCCACCTTGAACCGAATAGAAATCGGGGTGACACTTTTTAGTGTTGAATCATTTCTGGTGTTTAAGCTCATTTATCCATTCCACCGACTATCCTAGAGTTTACCCAACTATAATATCTTTTTACAAAACCGAGCCTTCATTTATCCAACTTCCATTTTTCTTATTTTTATCCTTAAATCGAGCCTACTACCCTTATAAATTTACCATCACCTTAGCCAACCTTTAAAACCATTTGAAAGCTTCCGCATCTTTAGCCTTATTTCATCCTATTTCCGATAACTCAACTATTCCTCGTCAACGATCGGGAAATTACGTGAAACGACTCAATTAACCCGGGCCAGATCGCATCATTTGGTATCAGAGCTACTAAAACGAGGAGCGCCGACGTTCGTATCAAGCTCGGAGTAGGTTCGTGACGTGAAAGAAAAATAAAAAAATTTAGGTTGTAATTTTATTTTATTTTATTTTATTTTATTTTCTCTTCCCTTTGTATTTTAGCATATTTTAATTGAACAAAAAAAATCAAAAAAAAGAAGAAGAGGAAATTCAAAAAAAATTCAAAAAAAATTTGAAGTATATAAAAAAAAGTGAAAAGTCTTGTGAGTTTTATTTGTTATTATTTCTTGTTGCTTCCGAGCATCCATTCATTCTACCATTTCTTCTACCCCTCCCAAAACGCCACACATAGTTTGATTTTTATTTTTTCTTGTTTCAGCCTACCCTATACACCCTAACGTTATCCTTTGCACCCATTTGAAGCCGACCCTCTAAGCCGTAATAAGTCTTCTTGAAACAAAATATGAATTCACGAGAGTGAGACGAGTGGAAAAAGGCACGAGTGGTGAGTACATTAGAGCGAGCAAAAGCCATTAAACGAGCGTAAACACGAGTGGTGTGCTATCCAATTTTCTTTGCGAGTGAAACGTGAGATTTTTGTGGTGAGGTATTTAATTTTTGTTTTGTTTTAATCATTTTTTAGTAATTAAATCATGTCTCAAGAAGAATTCTCTCTGATGAATTTCAATACTTGGTGAACGAGATGGCGAATTTTGGAGGAAGAACTAAGCCCATTAAAAGAGCGTTTGAACCGAGTGGAGGAAAAGTCCCATGAAACAAAATCCTCCAAGTCGAGAAACGAAGTCGAGATCATCACGGCAATCTGGCGTCCAAAGACTACTCGCTAAGAGATTCTTATCGGGATTTCTATTCAACGAGGAACTCAAGACGAAGCAAAGCAAGTTTTGAGTTTGAAGCTTTTCAAGGTGACGAACTAGGAATCACAAGTAGTCCTTCATATGCACCAAGGTATTCGTCCACCAAGAATCAATCTCGAAGAGGTGATCATTTTTTGTATGAAAGTCGTTCTAATTATACCCAACGAGAGTCATTTTGTGCTGATTCATTTGCAACATCTCCATCCTATAATGAAAGAGCGAGGCAAAAAGAAAAAGAAATAAGAAAAAAAGAAAGACAAGAAATGTTGATGAGAGAAAATGAGCATGTATGGAATGAAATCGAGAGACGAAAAAAAGAAATGAAAGAAAAGGAACAAGAAATCAAAAAAGTGAGAGAAAAAGAAAATGAAGAGAAAGAATTTGAAAAAGAAATTGAGATTGAACAAGAGTGCAAGCGAGAAAGAGAAATCGAAAGAAAAGAAGAAAAGATTGAAAAAGAAAAAGAAATCCAAAAAGGGAGTGAGGTCGAAAATAAAATTGAAAATGAGAGAGGAAATGAAAAGAGAAAAAAAGAAGTTGAGATTAGAAAAGAAACGAGAGAAAAAGAGATAAACGAACCAGAAAAAGTGAGGAGTATTTCAACTAATCCATATGAAACTTGTTCTTGTTCTGTTTCTTCTTTCCAGGTGCCCGAGATATCAAACGATTATTTTCAACTTCACTACCTTTTCGATGAAAGACATTTTCATATGGTCAGTATAGGTAAGGTTGAAGATGAAAACGTGCCCCAAGAGTTCAAAGGTAAGCGAGGTGAGGAAATGTTAACAATCGAGTCACGACCACCAGGTTTGAAAATTGTTGAAATACTTTTTAGTGACTTAATTTCTAAACGCTCTCCTTATTTTGGTATGATTAATTGCTACTCCCTGAATGTGGTTGATTTTTGTTCCAATCAACAAACCAAAGATTTAATTTTGCGTGATGACGATTTTTCACGAAAGGCGATTAAATTTTTCATTTGTGACAATTTTGTGCACCAATTAGCGCTTTGTGGAAAATCCATGAATTTGTGCAAGTATGAATTGATGAATGTAAAAAGTTTTAACTGTTTGTCCCTGTGTATGCAAAAATCCCATTGGTTTAACGTGTTTGGTTTAATGAAATTTTTGCTACATTTTGGCATGAATACTCAAAATCAAGTTTTTAAACCCGGAATCTATTTTGGTTCGTTTTATGGGAAAGTCAAGCTTCATTAATTTTGTGTGAACAATTTCTATTGGGAGTTGAATAAGGAACTGAGGTATGAAAAATTTGATTTCAATTTAAATTCATTCCTTAATCCATTTTTGTGGATGCATTTGAAGTTCGTATTTCATTTCGTTAAGGTTAATTCAGCCACAGAGATTCGATTAGACTACATTTCCGAGGAGAGAAGATTTATTATGATCAACAAAGGTAAAAATGATCCTTGCTTTTCCATCCCTCGAGGTAAACAAGGTATGACTTACGAGAACTTTAAAATTTCTCTGCCCTATTTGGTTGGTAATAAACTTTTTGTTGAAGAATTGGTTGCTGCAAGGTATTTAAATTGTGATGTGTTTAACTGTTCAGCTTTATTTAAAAATGAATCATCTGTTTTGCTTGATGCTGATGATGCGATTTTGGAAGAACCAATCGTTCAATTTCCATTGCAAGGTTTTACTATACATTCATCTGTTTGTGATAAAAATTGGTGTTCAATAAGTTGTGGTGAGGAGTTTATTTGCTTGATCGATGAACGGATTAAGTTGATTATGTCCACATGTCTCTTGAAAATTTTTGGTAAGATTCTCCTTGATGACAAGTTTGTTGAAAATGTGAAAGATCAATGGCCACTGTTAAGCTTAACTATGCAAGATTTAAGCCGGTTAAGTGGTAAAATCATAACTTGCAAAAAGCTTTGTTCAATCGATTGTGGGTATGAAATTTGGAAAATACCTTCTTGAAAGATTTATGAATGTTCTACCCAAATGGTACTTGGGCCACATATTTGCTCAAATGAATTCTTGATGATTTGTGATTACTCATTTAAAATAATTCCTTCGTTTGATGAGACTTTGTATGGTGAAGATGTAACAAAACTGATACGAACTCGTCTCGTGATGTTTTGAGTCGTATGTGTTGCCCAATCGTGAATTGAGTAAGGATGGATTCGTTTCAGTTTTAAAATGAAACAAAATAGAGATAATGGCTTCAAACAAAGGTAATAAACAAAATAAAGAGGAAACAATAACAAATTAATTGGCTAAGACCGAAAATGAATAAACAATAACGAATTGTTGACCCGAATCTCAAAATGGTCTTTAGGTGTTTTTCGGTTAAAGGAAACAAGAAAGGAACCTTGACCCACTACCAACTATGATAGGAACCAAAGGTATATTGAACGCCACAACAAAGGTGATAAGTTCAGCAACAAAGAAAAGATGGACGCCACAAGCTATGCTTGATAAGTCAAATCAATTCCGAAAGAACAAAGAGAATTGGATAGCTCACAATTCAAATATTTCATCTATATTCAGCAAAAAGTTCTTCCCCTCTATGGCTGATTACATCTATTTATAATGCTAGAACAAGGTAACCGAATGGTCAAAAACATCCACTTAATGTTCCATAAAAAAACTGATGTCTTTTCTTATTCTTTGAACCAAATAACTCCTTCCATAAAATCACTTTAATTCAGCTGATTTGAATGTCTTTAATGGCTTAGAAAATGACTCTTGAGTTGTCCTTGGCTAGTTGAATAGTCACCATCTCTTAATCTGCTCCTTAATGACATTCAAAGGCTTGATTAATTTCTCTTGAAAGCTCCAAAAACGGCTGGAAGTGGAAGAGTTGCTGCTGAATTTTAAAGGGCATAAAATGCTCTTTAAAACTCCTTTAATGATTTTTAAGCTCCCTTTATAACAGCCCCTTTAATTGTAACTCAAAAGAACTTGAACAGCCACTTAATTAAATGTGTAACAGCCTTGAATTGTAACCACTATAAGCTAAAAAGTCACCTTCAATAAACACATTAAAATGAGTTTATTAAACAAATGAAAACACTTATTAATCATAACAAACATTAAACTTACTTAAATAAATGAACTAAAACATATATGCAATAATTATTCCAGCAACTAGTTTAATTAAAGAAGCATACTTTAAAAAACTTAATTTATGCATCAATAAATAATCCTAGGAACTAGATCAATTAAGAACAACACTTATTAAATAAAGTTCAACAAAAACACTTATTAATTAAAACTAAGATGAGTTGAATAAATGTCCAGCAACTCATTTATTAAACTAATATGCTTAAATGCATGGTTTTGAAATGCAAATTTAACTAACATGAAAGTTACATAATTAAACTAACTTGACTTAATTTAATGATGCAAACTTAACTAACATGAAAGTTACATAATGCATGACTTTATTAAATGCAGAACACATATTAATGATGTGCAAACTATGACATAATTAAAAACACAAACTAAAATAACTAGAAATTAATGAATCAAAGTCCTTATTTTCCAGCAGCCAAATTGACAAACTAAAATTAAAAACTTCATTTTGCACTTGGCCCCCTCGTGTTTGGACCAATCTCGGTAGCATCGAGTTGTGTCGTAACATGATGCGACCGGGATCGCATCAAAAATAGTTTGGTAGTTTGTTTTATTTGTGTTCGATTCCGTTTGATCGAGGAAAGATGAGTAAGCGGAGCTATGATCGAGTGAACCAACGGCTCGACTTGAGGACAAGTCGTTCAAAAGAAGGGGAATGATACGACCCTAGCCAAGGACGCCTTGATTTCACTTGAATTCACTCCTCAAGCTCCATTTAGCTTGGTTCAGCTCACCGAATTTTATTTTAGCTCACATGAGCTTAATTCAGCTCATTATTAGCTCTTTAGCTAAATTAATTTTATTTGCTGGAATAAATTAATTATTTAAGTTAATTAGTTAATTTAGTTACAGCTTTTAATTACTTGTCAGCTTATTACATGTTATAATTATGTTGTGTTAGCCGAATTTAATTAGGTGGCTGGATTATATTTAATTTGTCTTAATACCATTTAGTTCAGCCAAATATACATTTGCACTTAATTTAGTTCATGTTTTTTTTGTAGGATGGCTGAATGCATGAAGGAGCATTAAAGTCCAAGTGCATGAATGGTTTAAATACAACGTATGGGAGTATACATGAATGGCTGAATACATGAGTGGTTGGATTCATGGATATGGCTCATTTTATGATAATTCAAGGTGTTTATTCAGCCAAGAAGAGCAGCTAAATTTATTCTCCAAAAGCTGGCCGATGCACTTCCCAAAACAGCACCTATGCGTTCACATTTGGAGTTCACACCAAGGACTATTTGGCTGATCATTATTCACACTTCCAAAGACTTTTCCAACTCCTTTTTCACACCTTCAAGGCTGTTCACGTTCACCTTTAATGCTGGTATCTTTTCAGCTAAGAATTACATTTTAATGAGCTCATTTAAGCTCAATTGGCTGAACCTAGCTGCTGCCATTTCTCCAAGTGCATTTGCTCTTCTAGAAATCGTCCCTTGAGCTTCAAATTCAGCTGAATTTAGCTCCAGCAATTTAGTTTTTTTTCCAAAATTTTCTAGCATTTTCTAGCCTAATTAATTACTTAGACATTAAGTCTTTGTTTTGGCCATTCGGCTACCTAGCTGAACACTATAAATAGTTGTTCATTTTCATTGTAAAAGGACTTTTGACTTTTGATCATTTGAATGAACTTTGTTCAAAGAGTGAGTTTTCTCCTCTCTAAATTCGTACGAGTTTCGATCTGACTTATCTAGCATGCTAGTGGCGTCTATCGTTCTCTTTTGAACTTATCACCTTGCTTTGGTGTGGCGTTCAACCCTTCTACAATTCCGCAACCCCACCTTGAACCGAATAGAAATCGGGGTGACACTTTTTAGTGTTGAATCGTTTCTGGTGTTTAAGCTCATTTATCCATTCCACCGACTATCCTAGATTTTACCCAACTATAATATCTTTTTACAAAACCGAGCCTTCATTTATCCAACTTCCATTTTTCTTATTTTTATCCTTAAATCGAGCCTACTACCCTTATAAATTTACCATCACCTTAGCCAACCTTTAAAACCATTTGAAAGCTTCCGCATCTTTAGCCTTATTTCATCCTATTTCTGAAAACTCAACTATTCCTCGTCAACGATCGGGCAATTATGTGAAACGACTCAATTAACCCGGGCCGGATCGCATCACATTCTTGTTTTTAAGCCTATCTTCCCATTCCATTTTGAACCGAAAATTCCAAACCATTATTATTTGTTTCCTACCTTTTTTTTTGCCTAATTATTTTACAAATCACTTTCTTTAATCTCAATTGAACCTCAAACAACTTCATTGTTCAAGTAAAACGAATTGACTCAAGAAGAACGAAACTTCATCGTTTGGACGATCGGGCAACAAAAGCGATTCAACTCATTAAACCGAGGCTGGTTCGCATCAGGTTGTGACATTACATGATGGGATCGGGATCACCTCAATCACTGAGATCATTCTACCATTTCTTCTAGCCCCCCAAAAAAATGCCACACATACTTTGATTTTTTTTTTATTTCAGCCTACCCTATACACCCTAACGTTATCCTTTGTACCTATTTGAAGCCGACCCTCTAAGCCGCAATAAGTCGTTTTGAAACAAAATACGAATTCACGAGAGTGAGACGAGTGGAAAAAGGCACGAGAGGTGAGAACATTAGAGCGAGCAAAAGCCTAAAAGAGAGAGTTCAAACACGAGAGTGGAGTGAAATTTTCTTTTCGAGTGACTTGCGAGATTTTGTGGTGAGTGAATAATCATGTCTCGAGAAGAATTCTTTGCCGATGAATTTCAATACTTGGTGAACGAGATGGGCCGAATGTTGGAGGAAAAACTAAGTCCATTACGAAGACGTTTGGTCCAAGTGGAGGAAAAGTCCCGACAAAAACAAAATCCACCAAGTCGAGAAATGGAGTCGAGATCATCACGGCGATATATATCCTGATACGAGTCACAAAGGCCCAATTCAAGCTCAAGGACGTGATGGGCTCAAATTACCACAAGGCCCAATAACGAGGTCAAAGGCCAGACAAATGCGTTCAAAACTAAATGGAACCATTCAAGAATTTATTAGCAAGGCCTTAGATGCCTACACGAAGGAAAAAGAAAATCAATATTCACTTTCTTGTTTTCAAGAAAATCAAGAAACCGAATCTTGGTCCAATTTTACTGTTTGGAGCGATTTCAAGAATCAAGAAAATCAAGATTTCAAACCTTGGAAATCTTGGTCCAAGAAACCGAATCTTGCAACTAAGGCGCATTGGATCTCAATTACGAGCATCAACGAACCAATTTCGGGAGAGAACGGATTACACGCCCAAATGCTTGAAGAAATGGCCCAATAAGATGTTCCAAGCCCAATCAAGAAATTTAAATTAGACTTAGTTGAAAATCAGGCCAAATTGTCAAAGTGGCCCAATTTGTTAAGTTTTAATTCTTTAAATACTTAGTTTTCATTTTTAGACTTTATGAATAAATTTCTATGTAAAAATTCAGTCCAAGAGGCCCATTTAAAGTCCTTGGCCGAATTTCCCCTTGAAAGTAAAAAAAATTAGGTTTTTTTTTAGTTTTCCTATTAGGACTAGGAAAATAGTTAGAAGGCCTATATGTATGGCTTGGCCAGCCACCCTTATACACATTATACTTGAAGAATACATTGAAATCAGATTTGTTTTGTTGAGTGAAAATTCTCTTTGAGTTCTCCAAGAATTTTCTCTTGAGTTTTTTTAGAAGGAGTTTTAACAATCTTTTTGATTTTGGGAGCCATCTTCAGCCTCTTCTTGCCATTGTTCTTCATTGGAGAGAAGCTTAGAGCCATTTGAAGGGAGTTGTGAAATCTTTCGGGATTTTAAGGCTTCTTCAGACTTTCTTTATTTTCTTGTTGTTCGCTCTTCTTTATTAATTCCTGCTTGTGCTGATTTATTAATTAACTTGGGATTAATTATTCTTATTGCGTTTCAGCCTTTCCAAACTTCAAGATCTGATTCGGCTTCGTTCTTAGGCATCAAGAAACATTCTTCATTCATAATTTCTAGATTTCTTGCCGCCCAAGTATTTCTTATTCTATTCGATTTGGGTTTCTTGATTTGACAAGTTTAGTTCTCTGTTTTCTGTTTTTGTTGCAGCCAATTTATTTATAGATCTCGTAGGACTTTCCCGTGACTTGACGACTCGATCTTGGTCTGCACACAACCCCTATCACGTCCAAAGACTACTCTCTAAGAGATTCTTATCGGGATTCCTATTCGTTAAGGAATTCAAGATGTGACAGCTTTGAGCTTGCGACCTTTTGATATGACGAACGAGAAAGCACGAGTTATTCCTCGTATGCTTCAAAGAAGTCATTCCCGAAGGATTGTTCCCGAAGAAATGGACGAAAAGCCTATGAAAATAGTTTCTCTTTCTTTGAGTCAAACGATTATCTTTTTGATTCTTTTGTATCGTCCTCACATTGTAATAAAAATGAAAAAGAAGAAAAAGAAAAAGAAAGTGAAGAAGAAAAAGAAAATGAAAAAGAAAAAGAAATTGCAAAAGAAAAAGAAATCGAAAAAGTGAGAGAAAAAGAAATTGAGATTGAGAAAAAAATTGAAAAAGAAAAAGATGTTGAAAAAGAAAAGATAGAAAATGAAGATAGTGAGCAGGAACAAGAAAATGAGAATGAAATTTTAACTAACCCCCGTGATGTTTGCTTTTGTTCTATTCCTTCTTTTCAGGTTCCAAGAAATCCCTGTGACGATTATCAACTTTAATATCTTCCTGACGAGCGACGTTTTTGCATGACCAAAAAAGGTAAGGATGAAGTTGATATCGAACCACACGAGCCCGAAGGTAAGAGAGGTAAGGAACACCTTGATATGAGCTCGCCCATGAAGATAGGTGCCGAATCCATGGAGTTGCCTTTAGGACCAATCACTCGAGCACGTGCCAAGAAGTTCCAAGATGCCGTAGCAAGCTATATTGCTCGATTGTGGAGTGATGGGTTGATTGCACCTAAAACGCCCAGCTCAACTAGCTTGATTCGCACCATCCTACAAGTGATGTTAGCTCGTGTCGACTTAATTCAGCAATTCGGCTTAATTAGTTCAAGGAGCTGATTAAATTTATTTTCAATAAATTTAATTAGTTGTGTTAGTTAGAATCAGCTCAAATCATTTAATTAAATAAATGTGTCTTAATCGGATATTTTAATTCAGCTTATTAAATATGTTTTATATTAGTACATGCCTTTAATATGTCCATATTAAGTCATAAATTAAATGTGTTTAGTTTAATTACAAAGTTTTAATGTGTCTTGACTAAGACAAATTTATTAGTGGCTGCTAATTAATTTGTCTTAGCCGAATTAATGTGCAGAATTTTAATATGTCCAGCTGCTGATTTCATGAGTATTAAACTTGTCTTAACCACATTTATTTGATGTTTTTCAGCTAGCTTAATGGCAAAGGAAGCTCATAAAGAAGGAGCATGTATTTGGGCACATGCATGGACGGCATTTAAAGTGCAGCTACCTTGTGTTTCCAGCTGACTTTTCGTGCAGCTCAATGGACTTCAAGCTGATATTTTGAGCTTCTCCAAGGGTCAATTTCGTGGAGAGCAATGGCCAAAGAGTGCTTCATAAATTCCAGCAGCCAATTCACTTGGTGGCTACTCATATTCGGCCAAAGAAGCATAATTTTTGAAGCTGTCCATTTCTCTTCTCCATAGCAGCAATTAAGCTATTTTAAAACATTAGTTGAATGTGAATTATCATCATTAAAAGGGCCAGCTGAATCATCTCTTCTAGAAGGATAAGATTCAGATTTTTGTTCATCAATGTATTTGGGAAATTTCTAGGAAGTTTCCTATAGAAACTTAAGGCATAAGAATCTGATTAATAGGCTATTCGGCTGCCTTAGTCCAGCCTATAAATAGACCATGTAATTCACATTTTGGAGGTTAATGAACAATTTGATAGCTTTGCTAAATTGTGAGGTTGTTTTCAACTCTCGTTATTCTCCAAAAACTTGTGAGACTTATCAAACTTCTTTGTGGCGTCAAACTTGTTTTTGTTTCTACCCGAACTTATCACTTTAATCCCAAAAGTGTGGCGTTCGATTCATACTAAGGTTCCTATCATTTTTTTGATAGCGGGTCGAAGTTTCTATCCATTCAACCAACCATCCATCCACACCTTACCAACCTAAGCATTCTCCTAAGTTACGGGTTAACACACTCCTATTGTGTTAGTTCGACTTCCGAATCCTTAGCCAAAATTGCTTTTATTATTTTCTGATTTAAACTAACAAACTCTTTTGAGCCCAAATAATCCTTTTCTTCTAGCCTATTTTGTAAAGCTTCCAATTTACTCTTCATTCACGATCGGGCAATCTCTACAACTCAATTCGAAAACGAGGCGAGGGTGTATCACACCTAGCACTTGAATTTCCACTATCTTCCTTGAATGTGGGTAAGCATAATGTTGAAAACTTCATCTTTGTAAAAGCTTCGTGCAAAAAAATGGTTGATTTTCCTTCATCAATTAGTGTTGTAATCTCAAATGGTGGTGAGACGAGCTTTTCCAAAACAAATCTTTGCATTGATAAGTTTAAAGGTGAAGTCATGTCTAATCTTAGGACTTTATCTTTATTTTCTTGCTGTTCAATCTCTTTTTAATTTATGCTTGTGTCGATTTCATTATCTAACTTGTTTAAGTTCTCTTATTGCGTTTCCAGCCCCGTTCAACCTTCAAGAATCTGATCAGCACCACCCTTAGAC
The DNA here is from genome assembly GCF_025698545.1 of Gossypium raimondii. Taxonomy (NCBI): domain Eukaryota; kingdom Viridiplantae; phylum Streptophyta; class Magnoliopsida; order Malvales; family Malvaceae; genus Gossypium; species Gossypium raimondii. The sequence goes on along the minus strand of NC_068576.1, from coordinate 24,219,310 downwards.
ATCAAGAAACGTTTTGATTCTCCAAACCAATCTTTCTTGCCGTCCAAACCCTATATCTAATTGATTTCGTGATCTGCTGAGTTTTTTTGAAATTAACTTGCTGTTTTGTGTTCTTCTTTTCAGATTCGGCTGTTTGGAACCTATCTTGAATTCAATTCCATGTTCTTGGCTTCCACGACTAGCTATTCCTAAGTGTTTTTAATTCTTCGCTGATCTTCTATTGATTTGGGTATTTTCATTTCAGATCTAATTGATTCTAAGCCGAATTTTCTGTTTTCATTTCAGATCCAAGCGTTTAGAGTTTTCGTAGGAGTTTCCCATCACTTGACAACTCGATCTTGGTCCGCGCGCAATCCCCTATAATATGGTATTAGATTTTGGGTGTTTTGGGTGTTCTTGGTTGAGTTCTAAACTGATCTCTATTTTTTAAACTCCAAACAGCAGTTTCACCCAGAAAATTTTTTGGAAAAAAATTCATTCGAGTGGGTAAACGTTTTCCGATTGATCTGAAATTTTACATGCATATTTTTGGCACTGAGATTGAAATTTAAAAAAATTTTCCCGCAAAAAAAATCAGTCAAAAAAGTCAAAAAAATTGAAAAATACGAAATCCAATAAAAAATTAAAAAAAATTCAGCAGGTTGAGTTTGGTGCCAAAACTTTCCAGATCAAAAACTCAATATTTAAGGACATTCCAGATTTAATTTTGTGATTTTTGGAGATCGGGAACACCTCGAACGAAGTTGTCAAGTTACTCCGCAGTTTTTCGGGTTTTTGGATTTCAGCAATTTTTATTGATTCATAGCTGTAGGTTTTCATTTGTTTTGCTTTTATTCTTCCTTTACACTATCTAACAGCTTCTTGTTTCTTGTGTTAGTAGGACTTAAAGTGTGCACAATTCTTCCTCGGTGCAACACAATTCAATTGGTGTCTCGTCAGTTTTTGAACTCCTAGCGCAATTAGGATTCTTTGGTAGTTTCGGTTCATACACTTTCTAATTGATTGATATTGACTCTACTAAAGAACTCACAATACTGAATTTTACCTCTTTGAGAATTTGATTTTCCTTTTTGAGTGATTAACAGTGAGATTTGCTAATTTTCCTTTTTGAGTGTTGAGTGTTTGTTTTGCAGGTTTTTGAAAAAAGAAAAAAAATGTCGAGAGTTGGTCAAGTTGATGATGACCATAATGATGTCCATGATAAATCTAAAAAGATCCAACAATAGTTAGACGAACGGGCTGCCTTACTTCAAACATTGAGTGCTACTATCAATGAGATGCGATTGGATCAAGAGCCTCAGTATCGGGGTCCAATTAAAGATGATGTGGATAATCAGCCTCGTGCTCATAGGCACGCTCCTAGACGTGTCCCTAGAACTGACTATGACGTTCATGATCGTGGACAACCCTCTTTGGCAAAACCAAAGAGCGAGCAGCAATGAGAACATCTCTTTCATGCTCGCTGCCATGTACAAGGTAAGGTTTGTAGAGTTATTATTGATGGTGAAAGTTGCTCGAACGTAGCCAGCACGACGATGGTGGAAAAAATTTGCTTAACCACTACCAAGCATCCACGACCTTATCAACTACAAGGGCTTAGCAACGAAGGCCAATTTAAGGTCACTCAACAAGTGCGCATCGCCTTTTCTATGGGCAAGTATCAAGACGAAGTCGTGTGCGACGTAGTGTCTATTCAAGCCAGGCATTTGTTGCTAGGAGAACCATGGAAAAGGGATCAAAAGGTCACCCACGATGGTCGTACCAATAGGTATTCTTTCAAGCATCAAAGAAGGAAAGTCAGCTTAGTGTCGCTCACTTCGGAACAAGTCCATGAAGACCAAATCAAACTGAAAAATTCTGTTGTTAAAACAAGTGAGGAAAAAGAAAAAGGAGAAGATAAAAATAAAAGTGAAAAAGAAGAAAATGAAAATGAAAAAGGCGAAAAGGAAAGCGAGAGAGAAACAAAAGAAAATGTGAATGAAGTGAGTGAAAAAGAGAGAGAGCTTAAACAAGGAATGAGTGAAGAAGAAGAGAGTGCTCAAACACAAGGGAGGAATATTTTTGCTAATCCCCATTCGAAATCGCCTTGTGATTTCTCTTTCTTTCAGGTTTGCAAGATTCCACCCATGGACAGGTTCCAGCTTCATTACCCTTCTACTGAGAGACGTTTTCAATTGATGGAACAAGGTAAAACTGATCCTCATTTTCCCACCTTTAATGGTAAGCAAGGTGAAGTTTCTCTATTCTCTAAACAACTTTATTCAACTCGTATAGATGACTTTGCTGATGACTTCAATTTTGAAAAGGTACTGTATGTTATTGTCGATAATTGCCATTCTTGGATTGATGACATTTTAATTTACTCAACAACATTAAATGATCATGTTTTCCATGTTAGAACGGTTTTAGACATTCTAAGCGCTGAAAAATTGTTTGCCAACCTTGATAAATGCACATTTTATTGTGATAAGCTAATATTTTTAGGTTCCATAATTAGTGCTCAAGGTATTCATGTCGATGAGGACAAAGTTAAGGCAATCAAGTAGTGGCCAACTCCTAAATCGATAACTGAGGTGAGATCTTTCCATGGTTTAGCTAGTTTTTATAGACGATTTGTGAAAGATTTCTCCACTATTGCTGAGTTGGTGAAATCCTTACACGAGAAGGCTAGGCAATGAATAGCCAAAACAAATGACATCAACACCAACAAAGCAAACAAGAGGCGCAAACGGGTTGTCTTTGAACCTGGAGATTGGGTTTGGGTCCATATGAGGAAAGAACGATTTCCTACAAAAAGAAAGACCAAGTTGGACCCAATGGGAGATGGGCCTTTCCAAGTACTCGAGTGGATCAACGACAATGCCTATAAAATTGATCTACCTGGTGAGTACAATGTAAGTTCTACTTTTAATGTGGCTGACTTGTCCCCATTTGATTTTTCAGATTCGAGGATGGATGTTTTTGAGGAAGGGGGAATGAGACGAATCACAAAGGCCCAACCCAAGCTCAAGAATGTGATGGGCTCAAATTACCACAAGGCCCAATAACGAGGTCAAAGGCTAGACAAATGCGTTCCAAAATAAATGGGACCATTCAGGAATTTGTTAGCAAGGCCTTAGATGTGTACACAAAAGAAAGAGAAAATCAAGATTCACTTTCTTGTTTTCAAGAAAATCAAGAAATCGAATCTTGGCCCATTTTTGCTGTTTGGAGTGATTTCAAGAATCAAGAAAATCAAGATTTCAAATCTTGGAAATCTTGGTCCAAGAAACCGAATCTTGCAGCCAAAGCACATTGGATCTCCGTTACGAGCATCAAAGAACCAATTTCGGTAGGAGATGGACTACAAGCCCAAGTTCTTGAAGGCAAGGCCCAATAAGATAATTCCAAGCCCAACCAAGAAGTCAAACCATACTTAGTTGAAAATCAGGCCAAATTATTAAAGTGGCCCAATTTGTAAAAGATTTTAATTGTTTAAATATCTAGTTTAGTTTTTAGACTTTAGGATTATTATATGTAAAAATTCGGCCCAAGCAGCCCATTAAAATGCCTTGGCCGAATTTCCCTCTTAATTTATTAATTAGGTCTTATTTAAGTTTTCCTAATAAGATTAGGAAATAGATAGAAGGCCTATTAATGGGCATGGCCGACCACCTTATTGAACACATTACAATTACATTGAAAATTTCAGATTTGTTTTGAGTGAAAATTCTCTTTGAGTTCTTCAAGAATTTTCTCTTGAGTTTTCTTTAAAAGTAGTTTTAACAATCTTTTTGATTGTGGGAACCATCTTCAGCCTTCTTCTTGCCATTGTTCTTCATTAGAGGGGAGATTAGAGCCATTTGAAGGGAGTTGTGAAATCTTTATCGATTTCAAGGCTTCTTAGGACTTTATTTTTATTTTCTTTCTGTTCAATCTCTTTTTAATTTCTGCTAGTGTCGATTTCATTATCTAACTTGTTTAAGTTCTCTTATTGCGTTTCCAACCCCGTTCAGCCTTCAAGAATCTGATCAGCACCACCCTTGGACATCAAGAAACGTTTTGATTCTCCAAACCCATCTTTCTTACCGTCCAAACCCTAGATCTAATTGATTTCGTGATCTGCTGAGTTTTTTTGAAATTAACTTACTGTTTTGTGTTCTTCTTTTCAGATTCGGCTGTTTGGAACCTATCTTAAATTCAATTCCGTGTTCTTGGCTTCCAAGATTAGCTATTCCTAAGTGTTTTTAATTCTTCGCTGATCTTTTATTGATTTGGGTATTTTCGTTTCAGATCTAATTGATTCTAAGCCGAATTTTCTGTTTTCGTTTTAGATCCAAGCGTTTAGAGTTTTCGTATGAGTTTCCCATGACTTGACAACTCGATCTTGGTCTGCGCATAATCCTCTATCAAGGGGATTGTGATGAGGAAGGATTTTTCGTGAGTAAGTGGCCTGATTTGGGGACAAATCGCTTAAAAGAGGGAGGGGATGATGATACGAGCTCATTTCAGATGTAATGACGAGTCGTAATGGATTCTCGATCTAAATTAGGTAGCATCGACTTTAAACGATTTTCAGGTCTTTGCGTTTTAAAAGTTGTATGACTAAAGTAGCAAAGGTATTTGTGATATGATGAATGTTGGGTTTTCAATGAAAGAAGAACGAACCCCTATTAGAAAATAAGGACCCAGGCTTAAAAGGTTTAAAATAAAAAGGAATGATTTGAATAAAAATCGAGACCCTCTACTTAGCAAAATAGGAACCTTCGGTATAATTTGAACGCCACACCAAGGGTGATAAGTTCAGAAACAAAGTCAGATTGATGCTACTTGTGAAGATAAGTCAATTGAGTTTTGGAGATAAGGAGAGTGAATTAACTCACCAAAAATATAGTTCATTCAGAATTTTGGCAAAAAGTCCTTTTACAAGAAATTCAGCAACTATATATAGCAAAGTGACTAGTAGCCGAATGGACAAGTTCAAGGCTTAATAACTAAGTAAAACATTGAACCAAATTCTAGCTTGAATTCATGAATGGGTTGCATCAAGGTTCGGCTGAATGGAGACCAATGAATAGCTTCCAATGAACTTTGGGAATTAGCAGCAGCTACATTCGGCTAATAGAATTAAATGAGGTAATTCATTATGCAACTCTTGCTAAAAAATTACCAACATTAAATGGCAACTTGAACATCCATTTGGAAGTATGAATGGACGGTTTTGAAGAGCCTCATGGTGTGAACTTGGCTGAACCGAATGGTCAAAGTGTGAACAAAAATTATGCTGCCTTGAAAGTTGAATGGCTTGATGATTCTTGGCTGAATAGTTGCTTTGTAGAGTAACCAAATTAATTCAGCTTCAATGCATGAATTGTACCAGCTGCAAGTGCATCGTCCCATGCTTGAATCTACATGCATGAATCTGCCCAATGTATCTCCACATTCGGCTGCACCTAAATAAAAACAAATGAACTTAATTAATTTAACAAATTCAGCTGAACTAAATTAAAACATAATGTGAACACTCTAATTGACATTGTGACAAATTAAATATTAACTAAACAAGACATATTAATTCAGCTAAGCATAATTAAAACATGTATTATATTCAGACAAATTTAATGAAATCTAGACACATTCAATTCAGCAAAAATAACATATTAAACACTTGTACTAATTAAAGACATATTTATAAGCTGTAGTAAAACCTAATTAAATGCTTAATTTAAATGTTCTAAATTCCAGAGCAAATTAATTAGCTGGAACGAAATTCAGCTTCCCAAAAATTGAAAATATTGAATTCGTTTTTGAGCTCCTTGCGTTCACTTTCCCATGCTCATTCCAACATTACTGAAATAGCCTCATTAAATTGCTTAGCTCGAGCTCGCGTTATCAGACCAATTGGCAACTTGATGGCCTCTTGTTCGAGCTCCTCTTGGTTCGTAGGCAAGCCCACATCATTCCCCTCCTCTTCAGAACGATTTGTCCTCAGATCGCTTTCTGCATCAAACGGAGACAAATCAGAAACGTTAAAGGTCGCACTAACATTGTATTCACCAGGCAAGTCCAGCTTATAAGAATTATCGTTAATTCGTTCAAGGACTTGAAACGGTCCATCCCCTCTCAGAAGAAGTTTAGATCGTCTTTGCATAGGAAATCTCTCCTTGCGCATATGCAACCAAACCCAATCTCCCGGCTCGAACACAACTCGCTTACAACCTTTGTTAGCATGTTGTTCATAGTTCTTGGTCTTGGCCTCAATGTTGTCTCGAACTCGTTGGTGCAATTGCTTGACGTAATCAGCTTTGAGGTTTTCCATCTACATGCACAAGTTGGTTAGAAGGCAATGGCATTAAATCAAGTGATGTTAACGGATTGAAACCATAAACAATTTTGAAAGGAGAAAGTTTGGTAGCGGAGTGAACAGCTCAATTATATGCAAATTCCACATGCAGTAAACAGTCTTCCCAAGCCTTCAAATTTTTCTGGATGATTGCTCGAAGCAATGTAGACAAAATTCGGTTGACCACTTCGGTTTGGCCGTCCGTTTGCGGGTGGCAAGTGGTAGAAAATAGCATATTGGTTCCAAGTCGCCCCCATAGTGTCCTCCAAAAATGTCTAAGAAATTTCGCATCTCGATCAGACACTATCGTCCTAGGCATGCCATGCAACCTGACAACTTCTTTGAAAAAAAAATAGCAATATTCACGGTATCATCAATTTTATGACATGCTATAAAATGGGCCATTTTAGAAAACCTATCCACAACTACAAATATTGAATCTCGGCCATTTTTACTCCTTGGTAAACCTAGCACGAAATCCATGGAAATATCAGTCTGATACGACCCTGCCCCGAAAACATCCTTGGTTCAGTTCATCAGGCGACAATCGCAAATTCTTGCAAGTTGATCGAAGCTTGTTTCAGTTCAATGAAGCTCAATTCGAGCTAATTTCAGATAATTAAGTTTGAACTTCAATTTATTTTAACTTATGCTTTTACATAGTTGCTGGAATAAATTAAGTTCATTAGTTAGTTTGTTAATTTTAGCATGCACATGATTTAATTTGGGTCTAATAATTTTTATATTAAATTTGCTTTATTTAGTACATGATTTAATTATGTTTTTAATTAGTACACATTAATTTGTCATAGGTTAAGGCATGCATTTAATTTGTCTATGTTTCAGCCGAATTTATTATATATGCATTTATGTTGTTTGAATCATAACATGTCTTAAATGTGTCCTAATGTGGCTGCCGAATTTATTATGCTTTGTTGACCATGTGGCAGCCGAATTTAATATGTCTCATTGTTGACTTAATGTTCTTATTGTCCAGCCGAAATTAATATGTTAATTAACTTGTTTTGTTTCATGCATGAGTTAATTATGTATTAAAGGAGGCTGCAGAATTTAATGAGGGTTTAATTTAAGTCCAGCCGAAGTTTATTGTCCTTAGATGCTGATTACTGAATTTAATTGTTTGTCTGCAGGTTTAATGGCTTGAACGGCATTAAAGGAGTTGCTAGTGCTTTTCATGTGGCCATTTAATGGACGGAATTAATAGGTGCAAGCTTGCCAAATTTAATGTGCAGCAAAACATGAATTAAATGAGATGTTCAGCATGCAAGGAACGGCATTTAAAGGGAAGGTTTAATTCTTTGCTGCCGAATTTAATGCTGAATCAATTCATGCTGCATGCACTTTGACTTGCATTAAAGAAGAGGCTGCTAATTGATTCTCTCCAAGTACCTTTTTCGTGGGGAATTCATGAATTAAAGGATGTGATAAGTTCTATTGGCTTTCCAAGGCTTGGCCGAACCTTTTTCCAAAGCAGCACCATTATTTTCACATGCATGTTTGGTAATTAAAGTTGGGTTGCTGTTTGGTGTCTCCTATGTGACCATTCGGCCAAAGGGGTTGCTGATTTATTTTCCCAAGCCACCCTTTGTGCATACATTAATGTGCAGCCACCACCATTATTCCAAGTGCATGGATAGGAGCTTGATCAACTTACTTCCTAGCTAAGGATGAATGAACGGATTTAAGAAACCAATATTGGCTGTTCGGTTGAAGTAAAGAGTTTAAGCATTTAGTCATCATTCTAGAACAACATTAAGGGCTGATTTGTGGCCATTCGTTTTACCTTAGTTTTTGTCTATAAATACCTTGGTTATAAGCTTTGTAAAGGTTAGACAATATATTTTTAAAACTTTATATGAAATTTGTTTGCTTTGTGAGTTTGTTTTCAACTCTCATTGTTCTCCAAGGACTGGTTAGACTTATCAAGTAACCCTTGTGGCGTCAACCCGTTTTTGTATTTCGAACTTATCACTTTGCACCCAAAGTGTGGCGTTCAAGTTATACCGAGGTTCCTATCAATATTGATAGTGGGTCGAGGTTGCGTTTCTATTACCTACCTTCCTAACCGTTACCATCTCAACCTAAGCAGTCGTATAAGTTTCGGGATAACACACTTATATTGTGTTAGATAAACTTGAATACTTGGTTTACGTTCACCTAACAATCTCCATTCATTCCATAACCTCTTTGAACCAATTTGAGCCTTTATCTCTTCTTTCTTAACCTATTTTCGACAAACCTTAATATTACTCCAATTCACGATCGGGCACATCAATGACTCGGATTCATCAACAAGGCTGGGCCGTATCACAGTCCACGGGGTTTCAAGAAGGGGTAATGGTTTATACAAACCGTGGGGCTTTATTCGTGACTTAGCCCGCTTGTATGCAATGCATCGATTACAAAATCGTTCAACATCTCGTCACATCTTGGGCCAAAAGAAGTGTTCGTAGAGTGTAGCTAAAGTCTTGGCAACTTCGAAGTGCCCCATCAACCCACCACTATGCGCTTCTTCAATCAACACCTCCCTAACGGATCCTTGGGGTATGCAAAGGTTTCCCTCTCGGAATAAGTACCCATCATGTCGATAGTACTTCTCGTAGGCTCCCTTTTCGCATAACCTAAAGAACTCACCAAAGTCAGCATCATTGGCATATAAATCTTTAAGGAATACAAACCCTATCAATTTAGCATCCAAAATGTTTAACAACGCATACCTTCGAGATAGCGCATCAGCAACTATGTTTTCCTTATCTTTTTTTATATTTAATGACATAGGGAAAAGATTCGAGAAATTCTACCCGCTTAGCGTGTCGCTTGTTCAGCTTATGTTGCCCTTTTAAATACTTCAAAGATTCGTGATCGGTGTGGATTACAAATTCTTTGGGCCAAAGATAGTGCTGCCACGTTTCTAAGGCTCGAATCAACGAATATAGCTCCTTGACGTACGTCAGATAGTTTAGGACGACGCCATTGAGTTTCTCACTAAAATACGCGATAGGGCGTCCATCTTGCATCAACACGGCTCCAATACCTAAACCTGATGCATCACATTCTAACTCAAAAGTTTTATCAAAATTCGGCAATGCTAGTAATGGTGCATGAGTTAAACAATCTTTAATTTTCGAAAATGACTTTTCTTGTTCTTCTCCCCACACAAAATTAGAGTTCTTACGGATAACCCCAGTTAAGGGTGCAGCTAAAGTGCTAAAGTTTGGCACGAACTGACGATAAAAGCTTGCTAATCCATGGAAACTTCAAACTTGGGGAACATTTGTCGGACGGGGCCATTCTTGGATCACCTTAACCTTCTCATCGTCAACTTCAAGGCCCTCTGAGCTAACAACGAAACCTAGAAACACAATCTTGTTAGTACAAAAATCGCATTTCTTCAAGTTAGCATAGAAAGTCTCTTTCCTCAAAACTTCCAAAACAACCTTTAAATGTGTTACATGGTCATCCAAGGTCTTGCTATAAATCAATAAATCATCGAAATATACTACACAAAATCTACCAATAAAAGGTCTTAAAATGTGATTCATAAGTCTCATGAATGTGCTGGGTGCGTTCGTTAAGCTAAATGGCATAACGAGCCACTCGTAAAGTCCATGCTTCGTCTTGAAAGTAGTTTTCCACTCATCACCTTCGCACATACATATTTGGTGATATTCGCTTTTGAGATCAATTTTTGAAAACAAACTTGCACCACTCAACTCATCAAGCATATCATCCAATCGCGGTATAGGGTGTCGATACTTGATGGTAATTTTGTTTATAGCACGGCAATCTATGCACATTCTCCACGTTCCATCCTTCTTAGGAACAAGCAAAACAGGTATGGCGCAGGGACTAAGGCTTTCACGCACATAGCCCTTCTCAAGAAGTTCATTCACTTGCTTTTGTAGTTCTGTCTTCTCTTCAGGATTGCTCTTCTAAGTAGGACGGTTTGGAATAGCGGCTCCCGGGACAAAATCTATTTGATGTTCAATTCCACGAATAGGTGGCAACCTACTCGGGATTTCTTCCGAGAATACATCTCGAAATTCCTGCAACACAGACAAAACAGAAGAGGGTAACTTGTCATCAAATTTGTTAGTACCAAGCAGACTTTCCTTGTACAAAAGAACCAACAATGGTTGTTTCAACAACATCAATTTCCTAACTTCTCTCTCTTTTACATACAAACTCTTTTTATCGTTTTCATCACTCATCTCTTTTTCTTTTTCTCTTGCATCATTCTCTCTTTTTTTATCACTCATTTTTTTTTTGTTTTTCTTCTTTTCCACACTGCTTTCTTTACTCTTTTCATTTTTTTGTTCTCACTCATTTTCTTTTGATTTTTTAATAGAACTCCTCATTTTGAGCTGATCTTCATAAACTTGTTTGGGTGTTAGCGGAGCTAACGCCACCGTTCATCCCAAGTGTTTAAAAGTAAATAGATTCGTATATCCGTCATGAATCGCACGTTTGTCAAATTGCTAGGGGCGTCCAAGAAGAAGATGCCCAGTATGCATCGGTACAACGTCACACATCACTTCATCTTGATACTTTCTAATTGAAAACGAAATAAGCACTTGCTTTGTCACCTTAAGTTCTCCACCATCGTTAAGCCATTGGAGCTTATACGGATGGGGATGTTTGGTGGTGGCCAATCCGAGTTTCTCCACCATCAACGTAGTAGCCACGTTCGTACAGCTTTCCCTATCGATTATGACACAACAAATCTTACCTTGCACTTGACATCGCGCATGGAAGATATTTTCGCGTTGTTGTTAATTTTCAATGCCTTGCAGAGTAAGACTTCTTTTTACAACTAAGATTTCTCCATTCTCGGCTTGTTCAACTTCTTCTTCATCTTCGAGTTGTTCAATGGCCTTATTTTCTTGTTCACTTTCGGACTCAATTTCTCCATCGTCTCGAACAAACATCGCATTTCGGTTTGGACATTGGTTCACAATGTGACCCCTTCCAAGGTATTTGAAACACTTAATGTCTCGGGATCTATTCGGTTGGGCTTCCATCTTTCCCTTGCTCATTTTAGCAATCGATTTGTTGAACTTGGTTGCACCACTCACTTCTTTGTTTCGGCTTGGTATGTCACGTTTGTTGGTCCCTTGCCCCCACCTAGACGTTAAAGAAGTGTTAGGGAAAGTTCGTGACGTACCTTTTCTCTTTAGTTGTTTTTCAACCTTTATGGCCATATGGACCATATCAATGACCTCGACGTAGTGGTGTAGTTCGACAATATTTGCAATTTCACGGTTAAGGCCGGCGAGAAATCGTGCCATGGTGGCTTCTCGATCTTCCTCCACATCAGCACGGATCATGGCCACTTCCATTTCCTTGTAGTAATCCTCCACACTTCGTTGGTGATACTTGAAGAATACATTGAAATCAGATTTGTTTTGTTGAGTGAAAATTCTCTTTGAGTTCTCCAAGAATTCTCTCTTGAATTTTCTTTAGAAGTAGTTTTAATAATCTTTTTTATTGTGGGAGCCATCTTCAGCCTTCTTCTTGCCATTGTTCTTCATTGGAGGGGAGATTAGAGCCGTTTGAAGAGAGTTGTGAAATCTTTCTCGATTTCAAGGCTTCTTAGGACTTTATCTTTATTTTTCTTGCTGTTCAATCTTTTTAATTTTCTGCTTGTGTCGATTTCATTATCTAACTTGTTTAAACTCTCTTGTTGCATCTCCAACCCTGGTCAACCTTCAAGAATCTGTTCGGCACCAACCTTGGACAACAAGAAACGTTTTGATTTCACAAAACCCCTCTTTATTGCCGTCCAAACCCTAGATCTAATTGATTTCGTGATCTGCTGAGTTTTTTTTAAAATTAACTTGCTGTTTTGTGTTCTTCTTTTCAGATTTGGCTGTTTGGAACCTATCTTGAATTCAATTCCGTATTCTTGGGTTTCAAGATTAGCTATTCTGATGCGAGCTATCGAGTGTTAATGATATTTCCCTTGAGCTACCAAAAGGACCCATTACTCGAGCTAGAGCTAATAAGTTCAAGAATGCAATTTCAACTTTGGTGGATCGAGCTTGGAGTGAATCCGTGGCTGTTCTACTTGAAAAATCATGGGCCAGCAAATTAAGCAATCCGTGCAATCTACTTCAAGTTCATTCAACTCAAATTTTGCTCATCGAGCTCACTCTTAGCTCAATCAGCTCATTTTAAGCTCAATTGCGTTTATATTCATTTTGCTGGAATATTTATTTAAGTTGTTAGTTAAATTAGTTAAGTTAATTAGTTGAGTTTAATTTCTGGTCAAAATAATTATTGAGTGTTATTTAATATGTTCTAATTAGTCTAGTGCCTTAAATATGTCTTAAACTACCACAAATATTTATCTAGTTGACCGAACTAAATGAGTAGATTTTTTTATATTCCTATGCTGCCGAATTTAATGTATGTGTTGCATGAACTAATTTGTTGATTTAATTTGGTGTAGGAATCTCCCTTGGACGGCATGGGTGCATGCACCTAAGGTTCATTGTATTTGGCCGAAACATGCATGGCACTACCAAATGAATATTCAGTCGAATTTGCCATCCTTAAACATCTACATTCAGCCTATTTTAAGTGTTCACATGGGGGACTATTTAGCTGATGATGTTCACACATATTTGACTCTTCAAAACCGACTTTTCACACTTGTGTGGCTGTTCAACAACTATCTTTAATGTTCCTATCTTTTCAGCCAACAAGTGCCAATTTAAGGAGTAATTTAAGAGCAAGGCCGAACCTGGACAAGACCATTGATCTACCGATGCATTCATCTTTGCAAGGTGCATTTGCTTCATGTTTAAGCTGCCCATTTGAATGCCCATTCAGCCGAATCTTTTTGAGGAATTAATTCTGGAATTTTCTTGATTTTTCTTAGCTTTTAAGTTTGTCTATTCGGCTAGCCTTTGAAGAACTATAAATATTTGCTTGTTTATTTGTAAAAGGACTTTTGCCATTTTGAATATTGAATTAGGTATTTTGTGAGGAATTCTTCTCTCAATTTCGTCCAAAGACTTAGTTGGCTTATCTACTAGTTAGTGGCGTCAACCTTTGTCTTTTGCAACCCGAACTTATCACTTTTAACCAAGTGTGGCGTTCAACTATACCGAGGTTCCTATCTTCGTTAGATAGTGGGTCGAGGTCCTATTTACATCATTCTTAATCCACCTTAAAGACATATAAGAATCGGGTCAACTTAAACCCTTAAAGTTGGTTCACTCTTGTTTTTAAGCTTTCCATCCATTCTACCTTAAAACGAAACTCCAAACCTTTTAATAAACATTTTCTTTCATTTTTAGCCGAAGTACCTTATATACCATTGCCATTTTAACCTTGATTGAATCATTAACATCTTTGTTGGACAAACATAACCTTTTGAATCAAGTCGAACGAAACTTCATCGTTAGAACGATCGGGCAACAAAAACGACTCGGAATCATCCACGAGGCCGGGGCGTATCATATTCCTAAGTGTTTTTAATTCTTGGCTGATCTTTTATTGATTTGGGTGTTTTCGTTTCAAATCTAATTGATTCTAAGAGCCATGTCCTTTCACTTGATTCTTGCATAGCTGAAAAGTCATGCCTCTTCACTTGATGAAGGCTTAATGTTCCATTAAATGTGCTGCTTGATGTCTCTTCATTTTCCCCTTTAACCAAATGCCTTAATGCTTGTGTATTCATCTTTTTAATTGGCACCATAACTAGCTTGGAGTGCATGAAATCGATCAAACTTAAAGAGTCACTCTAGGTCCATTTGAAAAGTCACCATAAAGAGCTTTGAGTGCTTCAATATCCCCCAAAAATGTTCCAAACATGCACCAGCAATTAAGTGACCAAATTCACAATCTTTTATGCCAAAATTGGACAACCAATTGAATGTGACAGCATTTCCTTCTTCTTGACAAACGAACAGCCCTATTGTAGCTTTAAAATATGTGACCAGCCTTTTGAACTTTCCTATAGCAAACACAAAAAAAAATTAGACACACTATAACTCATGCATTAAAAAAATAACAGCCAAATTAAATAACACACTTATAAACTAACTCAAACAACTATGATGCTTAAATGCATGATATAATTAAGATGCAAACTAAATGAACAAATGAGTTACTTAATGCATGACTTAATTTAATGATGCAGACTTAAACTAACATGGGAGTTACATAATGCATGTCATATTTATGATGCAAACTTAACTAACATAAGAGTTACATAATGATACGAGCTCGTTTCGAATGATGTGACGAGTCGTATTATGTTCCCGATCGAAATTAGGTAGTGTCGATTTAGTTCAAATTCAATAAGATGAGTTATAATGGTTTTAAATGGCTTAGGAAGCAAAATGGGGATAAATGGTTTCCAGTGAAACAAGAATGAACTCTTATTAGCAAATAAGAACCCGAGCTTAAAGGTTTCAAAGAAAAAGAAAAGGATGGTAGATAAAACCGAGACCCTCTATGATATGAGCTCGCCCATGAAGATAGGTGCCGAATCCATGGAGTTGCCTTTGGGACCAATCACTCGAGCAAGTACCAAGAAGTTCCAAGATGCCGTAGCAAGCTATATTGCTCGATTGTGGAGTAATGGGTTGATTGCACCTAAAACGCCCAGCTCAACTAGCTTGATTCGCACCATCCTACAAGCTGATTTTAGCTCGTGTCAGCTTAATTCACCTCAATTCGGCACTTAATTAGTTCAAGGAGCTGATTAAATTTATTTTCAATAAAATTAATTAGTTGTGTTAGTTTAGAATCAGCTCAAATCATTTAATTAAATAAATGTGTCTTAATCTGGACATTTTTAATTCAGCTTATTAAATATGTTTTATATTAGTACATGCCTTTAATATGTCCATATTAAGTCATAAATTAAATGTGTTTAGTTTAATTACAAAGTTTTAATGTGTCTTGACTAAGACAAATTTATTAGTGGCTGCTAATTAATTTGTCTTAGCCGAATTAATGTGCAGAATTTTAATATGTCCAGCTGCTGATTTCATGAGTATTAAACTTGTCTTAACCACATTTATTTGATGTTTTTCAGCTAGCTTAATAGCAAAGGAAGCTCATAAAGAAGGAGCATGTATTTGGGCACATGCATGGACGGCATTTAAAGTGCAGCTACCTTGTGTTTCCAGCTGACTTTTCGTGCAGCTCAATGGGCTTCAAGCTAATATTTTGAGCTTCTCCAAGGGTCAATTTCATGGAGTTCAATGGCCAAAGAGTGCCTCATAAATTCCAGCAGCCAATTCACTTGGTGGCTACTCATATTCGGCCAAAGAAGCATAATTTTTGAAGCTGTCCATTTCTCTTCTCCATGGCAGCAATTAAGCTATTTTAAAACATTAGTTGAATGTGAATTATCATCATTAAAAGGGCCAGCCGAATCATCTCTTCTAGAACGATAAGATTCAGATTTTTGTTCATCAATGTATTTGGGAAATTTCTAGGAAGTTTCCTATAGAAACTTAAGGCATAAGAATCTGATTAATAGGCTATTCGGCTGTCTTAGTCCAGCCTATAAATAGACCATGTAATTCACATTTTGGAGGTTAATGAACAATTTGATAGCTTTGCTAAATTGTGAGGTTGTTTTCAACTCTCGTTATTCTCCAAAAACTTGTGAGACTTATCAAACTTCTTTGTGGCGTCAAACTTGTTTTTGTTTCTACCTGAACTTATCACTTTAATCCCAAAAGTGTGGCGTTCGATTCATACTAAGGTTCCTATCATTTTTTTGATAGCGGGTCGAAGTTTTATCCATTCAACCAACCATCCATCCACACCTTACCAACCTAAACATTCTCCTAAGTTATGGGTTAACACACTCCTATTGTGTTAGTTCGGCTTCCGAATCCTTAGCCAAAATTGCTTTTATTATTTCTGATTTATTTCCTAAACCAACCAACTCTTTTGAACCCAAATAATCCTTTTCTTCTAGCCTATTTTGTAAAGCTTCCAATTTACTCCTAATTCACGATCGGGCAATCTCTACGACTCAATTCGAAAACGAGGTGAGGGCATATCAAGTTGGTATCAGAGCTAGTTGAATTAGAGTAAGAATCGTTGTAATCGGTATTACGAGATTGTAAAAAAATCGAAAAAAATTATTATTTTGTGTTCAAAGCTTTCTATTGTATTTAGCAAAGTGTAAAAAAAAGAAGAAAAAAATATTCGAAATAAAAAAAACGATTGAAATTCATTTTGAGTTTGCAAAAGCCTAGCTTACTGCCCGAAGAACCACATCTATACAGCCACACTATTTTCCTTCTATTTTCTTTGTTTGTTAGCCTACCCGATCCTAATATATTTACCTACCAAGCCACATCTATTTTGTAAACCGACCCCCAAACGATTTTGATTTGTCAAATTTAGTTTGCGGAGAATTTTGAGAGGCAAAAACCGAGTGGTAAAAGGCAAGAGAGATTAGTGAGACTATTAGAGAGTAGAAAAGCCAAAGTGAGTGATTATTCTTTGTGAGTGATTGGTGAGTTCTTGCTGTGAGTCTTTAAAGAATTTAAAAATGTCACGGAGTCCGGAAAGGAATCCGAATGAGGTAGGTGGATTTCGTCCCATAAGAAATGTTGGAGGAGGAGTGCCGGATCTCACTTTGCAAGCCATTATGCGAGAAATTGATGCGATCCCGGTCGCATCATGTTACGACACAACTCGATGCTACCGAGATTGGTCCAAACTCGAGGGGCCCAAGTGCAAAATGAAGTTTTTAATTTTAGTTTGTCAATTTGGCTGCTGGAAAATAAGGACTTTGATTCATTAATTTTTAGTTATTTTAGTTTGTGTTTTTAATTATGTCATAGTTTGCACATCATTAATATGTGTTCTGCATTTAATAAAGTCATGCATTATGTAACTTTCATGTTAGTTAAGTTTGCATCATTAAATTAAGTCAAGTTAGTTTAATTATGTAACTTTCATGTTAGTTAAATTTGCATTTCAAAACCATGCATTTTAGCATATTAGTTTAATAAATGAGTTGCTGGACATTTATTCAACTCATCTTAGTTTTAATTAATAAGTGTTTTGTTGAACTTTATTTAATAAGTGTTGCTCTTAATTGATCTAGTTCCTAGGATTATTTATTGATGCATAAATTAAGTTTTTTAAATTATGCTTCTTTAATTAAACTAGTTGCTGGAATAATTATTGCATATATGTTTTAGTTCATTTATTTAAGTAAGTTTAATGTTTGTTATGATTAATAAGTGTTTTCATTTGTTTAATAAACTCATTTTAATGTGTTTATTGTAGGTGACTTTTTAGCTTATAGTGGTTACAATTCAAGGCTGTTACACATTTAATTAAGTGGCTGTTCAAGTTCTTTTGAGTTACAATTAAAGGGGCTGTTATAAAGGGAGCTTAAAAATCATTAAAGGAGTTTTTAAAGAGCATTTTATGCCCTTTAAAATTCAGCAGCAACTCTTCCACTTCCAGTCGTTTTTGGAGCTTTCAAGAGAAATTAATCAAGCCTTTGAATGTCATTAAGGAGCAGGTTAAGAGATGGTGACTATTCAACTAGCCAAGGACAACTCAAGAGTCATTTTCTAAGCCATTAAAGACATTCAAATCAGCTGAATTAAAGTGATTTTATGGAAAGAGTTATTTGGTTCAAAGAATAAGAAAAGACATCGAGTTTTTATGGCACATTAAGTGGATGTTTTGACCATTCGGTTACCTTGTTCTAGCATTATAAATAGAAGTAATCAGCTATAGAGGGAGGAACTTTTGCTGAATATAGATGAAATATTTGAATTGTGAGCTATCCAATTCTCTTTGTTCTTCGAATTGATTTGACTTATCAAGCATAGCTTGTGGCGTCCATCTTTTCTTTGTTGTTGAACTTATCACCTTTGGTGTGGCGTTCAATATACCTTTGGTTCCTATCATAGTTGATAGTGGGTCAAGGTTCCTTTCTGCTTCCTTTAACCGAAAAACACCTAAAGACCATTTTGAGATTCGGGTCAACAATTCGTTATTGTTGGTTCATTTTCGATCTTAGCCAATTAATTTGTTATTGTTTCCTCTTTATTTTGTTTATTACCTTTATTTGAAGCCATTATCTCTATTTTGTTTCATTTTAAAACCGAAACGAATCCATCCTTACTCAATTCACGATTGGGCAACACATACGACTCAAAACATCACGAGACGAGTTCGTATCAAATTGGTATCAGAGCTAGCGAATTTGGAGTAAGAATCGACGTTGTCGGCATTACGGTATAGTAGTTTCTCGAAAAAAATTCAAAAAAAAACAAAAAAAAACTAGTTTCCATTCAAACTTAAAAGATTGGATATCAAGTTGTGAAAAAAAATTTGAAAAAAAAATTTTTGAAAAAAAATTGTGAAAAAAAAAGAGAGCTAGTTTTGAAATTTAGTTTTTGTTTGCTGCCCAAATTTTAGTCATTATTACCTTCTACTATTTCGCCACACCCAACCTTTTCATTTCTTTGTTTCAAGCCTACCTTCCTTTGTCCTACAATAATCTTACCAAGCCCAAACATCAAGTTTGTAAGCCGACCCACAACAATTGCTTTTAAGTTTAAATAATTCCTAAGAGCTTAGAGAGGAGGAGTGAGTGGAAAGAGGCAAGAGAGTAGTAAGTTTATTCGAGAGAAAAAAAAAGCCAAGTGTGTGAGATTTCTTTGTGAGTGGATAGTGAGATTCTTTGTTGTGAGTTCTTAAAAAAATGTCCCGAAGTCTGGAAAAAAATTCAGACAAGGGAGTTGGATTCCGTCCTGTAAGAATTGTTGGAGGAAGTGTGCAGATTTTACACTCCAAGCCTTTACGCATGAAATGGAGCATCTATTTGATCGAAAACTCAAACCCATCAAGAAACAATTGGATCGTGTCGAAGAACGGAGTCATCGAGCAAGAACCCAATGGGAGCAAATTTATCCAAATGAAAGGACAGAAATGAGATCATCAAGGAGACGAACATTCGACGAATATGTGAAAAGAGACCCTTATCCAGATTCCTATTCTTCAAGGAATTTAGGCCGAAATAAATCCAGCTACGAGTTTGAAGCCTATCAAGGTAATGAACGAGAAAGCACAAATCATTCTTCGTATGCATCAAAGTATTCATCTACGGAAAAATCCTTACGAAGAAGTGAATGTGTTTTGTATAAGAACTCATCCATGGAGGTTTATTCACGAAGAGTTTATTGTGACTCTTATGAAGATTCTTCCACTTCTTTCAAACGAAAAGTCTATTGTTCTGATTCTTTTGTATTATCTCCATTTTGTAATAAAGTTGAGAGAAGAAAAAGAGTGACAAGAGAAAAAGAAACCGAAAAAGAAACAAAAATTGAAAAAGAGAAAAAGAAGGAGTGCGAGAAACAAGTGTTGTTGAAAATGAAAGAGAATTGATGAGTGAAAGTGAGTTTTCAACAAACAAAGAGATTGTGGAAAAAGAAAGAGAATTTGAAAAAGAAACGAGTGGAAAAGATGAAAGTCAACAAGAAAAAGCGAGGAATGTTTTTACTAACCAATCTGCAAGTTGTCCTCGTATTGTTTCTTCTTTCCAGGTTTCTAGAGATTCAAATGACAAGTTTCAACTTCATTACCTTCCTGATGAGAGACGATTCCATTTGATCGAAAAAGGTAAGGTTCAAACGCTTAAAGGTAAGCAAGGTAAGGAGTTTTTAGTCAATGAATCATGGCAATCAGGTTTGAAAGTTGTTGATAAAATTTCCGATAATTTAGTTTTAAAAAGATCTCCTTATTTTGATTTGGTTAATTGTTACTCGCTATTTGTGGTTGATAAATTCGTTTTAAGTGGAGGCATGAAAAGTTGTTCACTCAATAAGTTTTGTGTTGAAAAATCTTTTGATATTGTTCGATTAAATCCACAAATACAAAATCTGATCATGTTTGATAAAGAGCTTTCATGTGAAACGCTCAATCTGCTTTGATCGTGATGGCAATGAAAATTTTTAACTCTTAGTGTGAGATCTTCAGATATTTGCATGAGATTTGAGAGATTTGATTGTTTGAATTTATTTTTGCCTACATCTTCTTTATTTGGCATGTGTGATGTCTTGGTGAAAGTGAAGTTTTTGTTACGTTACTTTAACGACCGATCAAAACCATGTTTTTAAACCCGAGCTGTATTCCTAAGTTGACGTCAAGCGAAGGTGAGTATCAAAATTGTATTTTGAATCAATGTGTTGACCCCTTCTATTTGCTTCAAGTTTTATCTTTATTTAGTTCGAAAACCAAACATGTGAATTTCGTTGGCTTGCCAAGTCAAAATCAAATTTTGATTCGGAGGTTGTTGTATATTGTTGCTTAATGGATTCGAACATGTGTTACATGATTTTAACTTTAATGTGCTTCAAGTTCTTCATAAGTTACTAGCCATAAATTTTTCTGGTCAAATTGAAATGGTGAACAAAACTTTATCTTTCATCCGGTGAATGCTGTTCCATATCATTGTTCAAGGATTTGGACCATCAATTCTAATTTTCAAAACTATAATCTTCAAATACCTTGTGAATCAGGTTTGTTTCCATCGAAGAAAAAGGTAAAACCAATTTCTGTTTTTGATCCCGGTATTGATTCATGTGTTGTTCTTTTGAGTTTATTTGTTCAAGTTGTGACTAAAATCCTGGAAAGTTCTTTTGTGTTTAACCTTCATTGTGTCACTAATTAGTTTTATTGTTTTGTAGGTGACGATGTTAGGTGGTACCCTCCTAAAGAGGGATGGCATGCAAATGACCTTCTTTCTTGCCAAGCCATTTGTGGTTCTCAGAATTTTGAAAATAATTCTGTCCGGATCATGAACAAAGGGGGTCATGATCTTGAAAACTTTTTCTTGAGCAAGTGGCCCGATTTGAGGACAAATCGTTTTCAAGAGGGAGGGTATGATGCGATCCCGGTCTCATCATGTTACGACACAACTCGATGCTACCGAGATTGGTCCAAACTCGAGGGGCCCAAGTGCAAAATGAAGTTTTTAATTTTAGTTTGTCAATTTGGCTGCTGGAAAATAAGGACTTTGATTCATTAATTTTTAGTTATTTTAGTTTGTGTTTTTAATTATGTCATAGTTTGCACATCATTAATATGTGTTCTGCATTTAATAAAGTCATGCATTATGTAACTTTCATGTTAGTTAAGTTTGCATCATTAAATTAAGTCAAGTTAGTTTAATTATGTAACTTTCATGTTAGTTAAATTTGCATTTCAAAACCATGCATTTTAGCATCTTAGTTTAATAAATGAGTTGCTGGACATTTATTCAACTCATCTTAGTTTTAATTAATAAGTGTTTTTGTTGAACTTTATTTAATAAGTGTTGCTCTTAATTGATCTAGTTCCTAGGATTATTTATTGATGCATAAATTAAGTTTTTTAAATTATGCTTCTTTAATTAAACTAGTTGCTGGAATAATTATTGCATATATGTTTTAGTTCATTTATTTAAGTAAGTTTAATGTTTGTTATGATTAATAAGTGTTTTCATTTGTTTAATAAACTCATTTTAATGTGTTTATTGCAGGTGACTTTTTAGCTTATAGTGGTTACAATTCAAGGCTGTTACACATTTAATTAAGTGGCTGTTCAAGTTCTTTTGAGTTACAATTAAAGGGGCTGTTATAAAGGGAGCTTAAAAATCATTAAAGGAGTTTTTAAAGAGCATTTTATGCCCTTTAAAATTCAGCAGCAACTCTTCCACTTCCAGCCGTTTTTGAAGCTTTCAAGAGAAATTAATCAAGCCTTTGAATGTCATTAAGGAGCAGGTTAAGAGATGGTGACTATTCAACTAGCCAAGGACAACTCAAGAGTCATTTTCTAAGCCATTAAAGACATTCAAATCAGCTAAATTAAAGTGATTTTATGGAAAGAGTTATTTGGTTCAAAGAATAAGAAAAGACATCAGTTTTTTATGGCACATTAAGTGGATGTTTTTGACCATTCGGTTACCTTGTTCTAGCATTATAAATAGATGTAATCAGCTATAGAGGGGAGGAGCTTTTTGCTGAATATAGATGAAATATTTGAATTGTGAGCTATCCAATTCTCTTTGTTCTTTCGGAATTGATTTGACTTATCAAGCATAGCTTGTGGCGTCCATCTTTTCTTTGTTGCTGAACTTATCACCTTTGGTGTGGCGTTCAATATACCTTTGGTTCCTATCATAGTTGATAGTGGGTCAAGGTTCCTTTCCTGTTTCCTTTAACCGAAAAACACCTAAAGACCATTTTGAGATTCGGGTCAACAATTCGTTATTGTTGGTTCATTTTCGGTCTTAGCCAATTAATTTGTTATTGTTTCCTCTTTATTTTGTTTATTACCTTTGTTTGAAGCCATTATCTCTATTTTGTTTCATTTTAAAACCGAAACGAATCCATCCTTACTCAATTCACGATTGGGCAACACATACGACTCAAAACATCACGAGACGAGTTCGTATTAGAAATGGAGCGATTGTTTGATCGCAAGCTTGAACTGATGTGATCCGGCTCAATGATGTAGAGTCGAGTCACTTGTTTGCCCGATCATCGACGAGAAGAGCAAACAAGTGACTCGACTCTACATCATCGAGCTGGATCACATCGTTTGGTATCAGAGCTTGCAAAACGAGGAGCACCGACGTTCGTAACAAGGCCGCAAGTAGGTTCAGAACGTGAAAAAAAATCAAAAAAAAATTTTGAGTTGTAATTTAATTTTTTTTCTTCCTTGTATTTACCTTACTATTGTATTGGAGTATCACAAAAAAAATCAAAATTAAAAAAAAATTTGAAAAAAAAAGAAAAAAAGAAGTGAGCAAAAAGAAAAGAGTAAAAAAAAAGAAGAAAAAAAAGAAGTGAAATGTCTTGCGATTTTTATTTTCATCTCTTATTACTCCGATCATCAAGTATCCCTTCCTACCATTATTTACCCATCCCAACGCCACACTTTAAACCAATTTTTTTCTTTGTTCAGCCTACCTTACACCTGACATTATCCCTTGTAACCCATTTTGAAACCGACCCTCAAGGTGCAAATTAAGTCTACCGAGACGAATTACGAATTTGTGAGATGAGGTCGAGTGGTAAAAGGCAAGAGAGCATGAGTTCATTCGAGAGAAGAAAAGCCAAATAAGAGTGAAACACGAGTGGTGTGCCATTTATTATTTTCTTTGCGAGAGAACTTGTGAGATTTTGTGGTGAGGATTATTTTTCTTTCTAATTTATCTTTTGTTTTCTAACATTTTGTTGAAACATGTCCGAAGAATTTTCTGAATGTGAATTCCAAGTATGGAAGTGAGAAATGCAAAGAATAATACGATCTGAATTCCGACGAATACAAAAAGGAGAACTCCAAGTAATATCCGACAAAGATAAAGAAGATTTGACACCTGTTAACATTGACATCAAAATGAGTTCAAGTCTTCAACAATTGGAGAACGAACCGCAACATAAGAATTGCTTTCATACTCGATGCCGAGTCCACGATAAAATTTGTTGCATCATTGTTAATGGTGACATTAGTTCAAATGTGGCCAAGACTAGAATGGTGGAAAAACTTGGCTTACTCGTTACCAAGCATCCCCAACCTTATAAGTCATGTGGTTTAACGACAAAGGTGAATTTGAAGTTACTCAACAAGTGCGTGTTGCATATTCCATCGGCAGATACCAAGATGAAGTCGTTTGTGATGTGGTACCTATTCAAGCTTGCCATTTGTTGCTGGGAGAACCATGGCAATTGGATCACAAGGTCACTCACGATGAACGTACCAATAGGTATTCCTTCAAGCATCAAGGAAGGAAAATCACCTTAGCACCGCCACACCGAACAAGTCCATGAGGACCAAATCAAATTGAAAATTTTGGTTGTAAAAGATTTTGAGCGAGAAAAGAATAAAGAAAATGAAAATGAAAGAAATGAAAAGAAAAATATGAAAATGAGATTTCAAAAATAAAGAGAGTGAAAAGCAAAAGAGATTGAAAAGAAATTGAAAGAGAGCTTGAAAAGAAATCGAGTGGAAAAGAAAAAGAGTTCGCAAAAGAAACGAGTGAAGAAAGCAAGCAAGAAAAGTAAGGAAAATTTTTGCTAACCCCTGCTTGAGTTTGCCTTTTGATTCTTCTTCGTTTCAGTTTGCAAAATTTCACCCACTGACTGGTTCCAACTTCATTATCTTTCGACATACGACGCTTTCAATTAATTGAAAAGGTAAGTTGGATGTTGTGAATAATTTTCAAACTTTCAAGGTAAGTCGTAAGAATCTTTTTGGTCTTCATTCTGATTGTGATTTGTTTTCTATCGATCAATTCGGCAATTTTGTTGGTCTTAGAGAAAGCCCATTCAAACATTTGTTTTGTTGTTTAACCTTGGATCGAAATGTTGATTTTTCCTTGAAAGGAGCCTTGCAATGCTCTAATCATCATTTGTTTCCTACTGATTTCCATTACGATCAATTGCAAGATATCATTCTTCCAATGTTTCAAGGTAAGCAAGGTATGAATGTTGAAAATTTTAAAGCACCTCTGCCTTTTTCGATTGTTGGTGGACACATTGTTGATGATTTGGTCTTTAGAAAAAATCTAAACTTTGACGTGGCTACTTGTCATTCTTTGATTGATGATGATCTATTTGTTTTTTCTGATGATAAGAAGATTCTTGTTTTTGAAAAATATTATTTTCTTGATGGTATTGGTTGTTTATCTTTAACTAGCAATGGAATGCATGTTTTGGATGCTCGAGATGAAAGTCCGTATAAATTGTTCATTCTAATCGATCCTGTTGAAAAGGAATGGAAATGTATTGATGAGTATGGCATCGCAAGATTTTGATGAAGAACGAATAAAACAAAGACCAACAAAATATGGAATTGTGTGATCAAAAGTCCACATATCATCTGCTTGATTGTGTTGATCATGTGAATTATCTAATTTGTGGTGTGAAATTTCCATGTTTTCGTAAATCTTTTCGAACAAAATTTAAAGGGTTTGCTTGTTTGAATTTGAGTATGCTAACACCCTCGTTGCCATTTGGATCGAGTAGTCAAAATCATTTGTTTAATCCTGGAGTTTGTTATTATGAATCATCCATGAAAGAAAGAAAGCATCGTAAATTTTGTTTGAATGAATGTGTAAACAATCTTTGTTTGTATGATGCTTTGTCTTTAAGTTTGAAAATGAGACATGTGAATCTTGTTGGTTTGTTAAGTCAAAATCAAAATTTTGTTTCCGGAGGTTGTTCTCAACTGTGGTCTAAAAGATCCGAACATGTTTTGCATGATAATGATTTTGAGTTGCTTAGTGTTCTTTCTATGAAGTCTGTCATGAAATTGTCAAATCAAATTGAAATGGCAAGAGAAAATTTTGTTTTTGACCCCTGAGATTATTATTCTTTGTTCTTGTTAAAAGGGCTTGGATTTTGTAATTCTGACCTTCGAGATTATGCCTTTCGATTGTTTTGTGATTTAGGTTTGTTTCTATCGAAAAAAACGGTAAGAACAATTTCTATTTTTGACCTTGGTATTGGTTTATTTATTTGAATTGTGAATCAAATTTTGGAAAGTTCCTTTGTGCTTAACCTTCATCGTGTTACTAATTCATTCTATTCTTTTATAGGTAATGATGTGAGGTGGTACCCTTCTAAAGAGGGAGGGTATGCGAATGAGCTTCTTTCGATCCAAGCCATTTGTGGCTATCAAAATCTTGAACGATTTTTTGCGAGCAAATGGGCCGATTTGGGGACAAATCGCTTTAAAGAGGGAGGGGATGATACGACCACGCCTCGGGCACACTTTTGGACCAGTTCCCTAAGCATTGTTTGCAAATCCATGCGAGCTGAATTAGTTCATTTTCTTCTCGTTGAGCTCTGTTTAGCTCATTTCCAGCTCACTTGAGCTCAAGTCAGCTCATTCGAGATCAATTCAGCTCAATTTTAACCCAATGAGCTTATTTTTAGCTTTCTTTAGTTTGCATTTATTTTGCTGAAATAAACCATTTAATTTGTCTTTAGTTGAATTACTTGTTTATTTTAAGTTAATTGATTTGTTAAAATGTGGACAAATAATTAATTAAGTGTTTTAATTATATCTAAATTAAATACTTAATTAATTATGATGTTTTAAATATGTCTGAATTTGTTAATATGTATGGTCAATTTAATGTGCAAATTATTGAGTTCATATGTCTGCTAATTTAATGTGTCTCAAATGCATTTAACTTGTCGATGTTATTTGCTGCAGTTCATGAACGGATTGGTGCAATGTATGGGAGTGTGCATGCACAATTGAGGTTCAATGGATGGCATTTAAAGTAGCACATGCATTTGGGACGTTCATGCAAGAGGGAGTTGCTGAAAGTTCATGTATTTGAAGATTCATGGATCATGTTTATGGGGGAAAGTACATGGGACGTTTCATGCATGATTCATGCATTTTCAAGATGACCATTCAAGTATTTTAGGCACATTAATGCCTCATTCAGCCAAGGAAGATGTAGGATCATTAAAGGGCTGCACATTCATGGAATTATGGAGATTCTTCAAGGCTAAGGATGCATGAATGCATCTAGTGAAGCAACATGATGATTCGGTCAATCCATGCATCATCTCCAGACATGAACTGAATTTTTAATGCTTCATTCATGCACATTCAGCAAATTAATTATTTCTTTCTAGAAATTTCTAGCATATTCATGGCTGAATTCTTAGCCATTAAGTTGCCCATTCGGGTAGCTTAGTCTTTGCCTATAAATAGCTTACTTGTTTATTGTAAAAGGTTACAGAATTTGATTATTGAAAACTTGATTGAGAGGTATCCTCCTATCCTATTTCGTACGATTCTCGTTCTGACTTATCTAGCTCGCTAGTGGCGTCAACCCGACTCCTTGAACTTATCACCATTCGGTGTGGCGTTCCCCACCTTTTTATACCTTTGGTTCTTACCTCAATATAGGTAACGGGTCAAGGTCCATCTTCGACTATCCATAAAATTCACCTTAAGCAACATAAGTCCCGGGGCAATACTTCATATAGTATTGAATTGTTCTTCAGCTTGAGTTCACTTTACCATCTCCTTTTTAACTTTAAAATTATAAACTTTATTTTTCTTGTAAAACCCGAACCTAACATCAATCATCAAACTTCACCTATCCTTTGAACCTCTTTTTCCAACTTCCGCTTAAAGTTAATCAAAATCCATTTTTTTCTCACCAAACGAACGACTCTTCTCGTCGACGATCGGGCAAACAAGTGACTCAACTCTACATCATCGAGCCGGATCACATCATGAACCAATCGAAGACCTCTTATATCGAGTTGAAATCCGAGGACAACGCGAAGCGACTCCGGAAGATGCAAGGCGAGAATGAGAGCAACCAATTGACAACTTTGATGAAGGAGAATCCGACCACTTGTCTGAACAAGGAAACCCTCAACGGTTCCAACGAAATCAAGCTCCAAGAAATCGAGATCGTCCTGATGACAATCTCAAAAATATCAAGATGACTATTCCACCGTTTCAAGGAAAGAATGATCCCGAATCTTATTTGGAGTGGGAAAAGAAGATGGAACTCGTCTTCGAGTGCCATAACTATTCAGAAAATAAGAAGGTAAAGCTCGTCGCCATTGAATTCTCAGATTATGCGATCGTGTGGTGGGATCAATTGGTGACTAGCCGAAGGAGGAATGGGGAGAGGCCTATCTCTACGTGGGCCGAAATAAAGGCTGTCATGCGCAAGCATTTTGTTCCCTCCTACTACCATCGGGAGTTGTACCAACGATTGCAAAATCTCACTCAAGGCAACAGAAGCGTCGAGGACTACTATAAAGACATGGAAATCGCTATGATAAGAGCCGACATGGAGGAGGATCGTGAAGCAACAATGGCGAGATTTTTAGCCGGCCTAAATCGGGATATTGCCAATATCGTCGAGCTTCAACACTATGTAGAAGTTATGGACATGGTGCATATGGCAATAAAAGTTGAAAAGCAATTGAAACGGAAAGGACCCACGCGAACATATCCATCGACTTCTGCCAACAAGTGGGTTCAAGGGACTAGCAAAGCTCCCAATCGGCTTAAGGAGCCTTTTGTTGCTGCCAAACCCAATCAACCAAGTGGTGAAAATAGCAAAAATAAAACGAGGCTGTTTGAGTCATTCTCGTGATATCAAGTGTTTTAAGTGTCAAGGAAGAGGCCACATTGCGAGTCAATGTCCTAATCGACAGTGATGGTGGTTCGTTCAAATGGCTAAATTGAGTCCAAGATGAACAAGAGGAGGAACCTGAAATTTCCATGGAGGAAGGTGAAGAGCTCGAGCTACCGTTGAAGGAGAATTACTTGTTGTCAAAAGGAGTTTGAATATCCAAGAAGCCGAGGAAGAACAACAACGAGACAACATCTTTCACACCGTTGCCATGTTCAAGGCAAGGTGTGTAGTTTGATTATTGACGGAGGAGTTGCACCAATGTCGCAAGCTCTTTGCTTGTTGAAAACTTGGTTTAGCCACCACAAAGCATCCAACTCCTTACAAGCTACAATGGCTAAATGACGGAGGTGAACTCAAGGTGACGAAGCAAGCAAGGGTGGCGTTTCCATAGGCAAGTACCAAGATGAGGTGGTTTGTGATGTCGCACCAATGCACGCGGACATTTGCTGATACGCCTTACCTCGTGGATGAATTCGAGTCGCTTTTGTTGCCCGATCGTTCTAACGATGAAGTTTCGCTCGACTTGATTCAAAAGGTTATGTTTGTCCAACAAAGATGATAATGGTTCAATCAAGGTTAAAATGGCAATGGTATATAAGGTACTTCGGCTAAAAATGAAAGAAAATGTTTATTAAAAGGTTTGGAGTTTCGTTTTAAGGTAGAATGGATGGAAAGCTTAAAAACAAGAGTGAACCAACTTTAAGGGTTTAAGTTGACCCGATTCTTATATGTCTTTAAGGTGGATTAAGAATGATGTAAATAGGACCTCGACCCACTATCTAACTAAGATAGGAACCTCGGTATAGTCGAACGCCACACTTGGTTAAAAGTGATAAGTTCGGGTTGCAAAGGACAAAGGTTGACACCACTAACTAGTAGATAAGCCAACTAAGTCTTTGGACGAAATTGAGAGAAGAATTCCTCACAAAATACTTAATTCAATATTCAAAATGGCAAAAAGTCCGTTTACAAATTAACAAGCAAATATTTATAGTGTTGCATAAGCTAGCCGAATAGTCATGCTTAATAGCTAAGAAAAATCAAGAAAGATCCAGAATTAAGTCCCTAGAAAGATTCGGCTGAATGGGAGCTCCAATGGGCAGCTTAGGCACTAAGCAAATGAACCTTGTAGAGATGAATGCACCGGTAGTCAAATGGCCATGTCTAGATTCGGCCAGGCCTTTAAATGACTCCTTAAGTTGGCACTTGTTGGCTAAAAAGATAGGAGCATTAAAGAGGGTTGATGGACAGCCACCAAGTGTGAAAAGTCGGTTTTGAAGAGTCAAATGTGTGTGAACATCATCAGCTGAATAGTCCCTCATGTGAACACTTAAAATGAGCTGCATGTAGATGTAAAAAAATGGAACATTCGGCTGAACATTCATTGGGGGTTGCCATGCATGAATCGGCCAAATGTAATGAATCTAAGATGCATGCACCTTTGCCGTCCAAGGTAAATTCCTGCACCAAATTAAAACAGCAAATTAATCATGTATAAAACAAATTAAATTCGGCAGCAAATACTTGTAAAAATCTGCACATTTAATCATGTATTAGTTTAGGACATATTTAAAACACTTGAACTAATTAGGACATATTTAAAACACCTAAACTAATTAGGACATATTTAATAATATCTAATTATTGTTTGACCAGAAATTAGACTCAATTAATTAACTTAACTAATTTAACTAACAACTTAAATAAATATTCCAGCAAAATAAAAATAAACGCGAATGAGCTTAAAATGAGCTGACCGAGCTACGAGTGAGCTCAATGAGCTAAATTGAGCTGAATGCACTTGAAGTAGATTGCACGGATTGCTTAATTTGCTGGCCCATGATTTTTCAAGTAGAACAGCCACGGATTCACCCCAAACTCGATCAACCAAAGCTGAAATTGCGTCTTTGAACTTCTTAGCCCTAGCTCGGGTAATAGGTCCTTTAGGCAGCTCGAGGGAAACATCGTTTGTACTTGATAGCTCATGGGGCTCGATTGCATCATTCCCTCCCTCTTCGAGGCGATTTGTCCCCAAATCGCTACCTACATCAAGGGGAGATAAATCAGCCACGTTAAAGCTTGCGCTAATATTGTAATCACCTGGGAGATCAAGCTTGTAAGAGTTCTCATTAATTGCTCCAACACTTGAAAGGGTCGTCTCCTCTTGCAACAACTTTGACCTTCGTTGGTAGGAACCTTTCCTTCCTCATGTGAATCCAAACCCAGTTTCCGGGTTTGAACACTATTTGCTTTCTTCCTTTATTTGCAGCTCGCATATATTGTTCGGTTCAAGCTTCGATGTTGGCCTTCACCCTTTGATGTAGTTGCTTTACATATTCGGCTTTTCTCTTAGCATCAGAATGGACAAGCTGATCATTGGGCAAAGGAAGCATATCTAACGGAGTTAGAGGATTGAACCCATAAACAACCTCAAATGGTGAATGTTTAGTAGCAGAATGGACGGTTCTATTGTAAGCAAATTCTACATGCGGTAGACACTCCTCCCACGACTTGATATTCTTTCGAATAATTGCTCACAATAGAGTTGATAGCACCCGATTCACAACCTCCGTTTGTCCATCCGTTTGAGGATGACATGTTGTTGAAAACAGCAGCTTCGTTCCTAACCTTCCCCATAGAGTTCTCCAAAAATGACTTAGGAACTTTGTGTCTCGATCGGATACGATGGTTTTCGGAACTCCATGAAGTCGCATAACCTCCCTAAAAACAAATTAGCAATATGGACAAGATCGCCGCTTTAGAACAAGCTATAAAATGTGACATTTTGGAAAATCTATCTACAACAACAAAGATAGAGTCCTTCCCTGTTTTGGTCCTTGGTAGTCCTAGGACAAAATCCATTGAAAGATCGACCCATGGTGCGCCGATATGGGCAATGGTTTGTAGAGTCCATGCGGATTGATTTTGGACTTGGCCTTCTTGCAAGTTATACATTGACTACGACCGCTCAACATCTTTTCTCATCCTGTGCCAAAAGAAATGCTCATGAAGGGTTGACAACGTCTTAGCCACCGAAATGGCCCATAAGTCCACCACCATGTGCCTCGATTACCAACAATTTCCTTATTGAACTTTATGCACACAAAGCTTACTTTCATGAAAAGGAAACCATCAAACCCGAAATACTTATCAACAGCTTTGTTTTCACAGGATTTATAAATAGCACCAAAATGAACATCGTCAACATACATTTCTTTTAAAAAGACAAATCCAAGCAACTTTGCATCCAAATGTGATAATAAAGTATATCGTCGAGATAATGCGTCAGCCACAATGTTTTCCTTACCCTTTTTGTATTTGATGATATAAGTAAAAGATTCTAAATACTCTACCCATTTGGCGTGTCGTTTATTCAATTTTGCTTGTCCCTTGATATGTTTCAACGCCTCATGATCCGAGTGTATGACAAACTCTTTTGGCCATAAGTAGTGCTGCCATGTCTCGAGAGCTCGAATTAGAGCATACATTTCCTTATCGTACGTCGGATAGTTGAGAACGGCTCCATTTAACTTCTCACTAAAGTATGCCACGGGCCTTCCATCTTGTGTTTAAACGGCTCCAATTTCGACACCTGATGCATCACATTCAACTTCAAACATTTTAGCAAAATCAGGGAACACAAGTAATGGAGCATTAGTTAAACACGATTTAATAGCAATAAAAGATTTTTCTTGTTCCTCATTCCAATAGAAGGCAGAAGACTTCTTGATCACACTAGTTAAAGGTGCTGCCAAGGTGCTAAATTTTGGAACAAATCGTCGATAGAAGCTTGCCAATCCGTGGAAGCTCCTCACTTGGCTAATGCTCGTGGGTCTAGGCCACTCTCGAATAGCTTTCACCTTTTCTTGATCAACCTCCAGTCCTTCCGAGCTGACCACGAATCCTAGGAAAATAACCTTGTTAGTACAAAAAGTACATTTCTTAAGATTAGCAAATAAAGATTCTTTTCTAAGCACATCCAAAATAGATTTTAAATGCAACAAATGGTCATCCAAGGATTTGCTATAGATAAGTATATCATCAAAATAGACAACGCAAAATTTTCTGATAAAAGAACGAAGAACATGGTTCATCAAGCGCATGAAAGTGCTGGGCGCATTGGTAAGCCCGAATGGCATAACCAGCCACTCGTAGAGTCCATGCTTCGTCTTAAAAGTGGTTTTCCACTCGTCCCCTTCACGCATCCGAATTTGGTGGTATCCGCTCTTTAGATCAATTTTAGAAAACAATCGAGTACCACTCAATTCATCCAACATATCATCGAGTCGTGGTATCGGATGTCGATACTTAATAGTGATCTTATCCGCCGCGCGACAATCTACGCACATACGCCATGTTCCATCCTTCTTTGGCACCAATAAAACTGGTACGGCGCATGGACTAAGACTTTCTCGTATATATCCCTTCTCCATAAGTTCATTGACTTGTTTTTGCAATTCTTTGGTCTCTTCGGGATTTGTACGATAAGCTGGACGATTGGGAATAGAGGCTCCGGGAATGAAATCAATTTGATGTTCTATTCCTCGAATGGGCGGTAACCCATTAGGAATGTCTTCCGGAAACACGTCCTCGAATTCCTGCAAAAGAGAAACAATCGAAGAGGGCAAATTTGGATCCAACTCGTTAGTATTCAAAAGAGTTTCCTTGTACATAAGTACAAGAATCGATTGCTGCATCAAATAAGATTTCCTAAAATCACTCACTCGCATAAACACTCATTTTCTTTTGCTCTTTTTCTTCTCTCTTTTTTTGTTCGATTGATTTATTTTTTTCTCTCACATTTTTCATTTGTTTTTCTTTTTTCTTCTCAATATATGTTTCACTCTCTTTTTCATTCTTTTCTTTTTGTACATCTTCCCGAAATTTCTCTACACTCTCCCTTAGTTTTAATTGATCTTCATAAACTTGCCTCGGCGTCATGGGAACCAAAGTTACATTTTTCCCATCGTATTTGAAGGTGTAACGGTTTGTGAAACCATCATGAATGACTTTGCGATCAAATTGCCATGGACGACCCAATAACATATGACCAGCGTGCATGGGTACTACGTCGCATAGAACTTCGTCGGAATATTTTCTGATAGTGAACGGCACTAAAACTTGCTTAGTTACCTTCAACTCCCCTCCATCGTTAAGCCATTGAAGTTTGTAAGGTTGAGGGTGCTTAGTTGTTGGCAAGCCGAGTTTTTCAACCATTAAAGTGCTGGCCACATTTGTACAACTTCCGCCATCCACGATCAAGCTACACACTTTGCCTTGCACATGGCAACGTGTATGAAAAATGTTCTCCCTTTGTTGTTCATTTTCAACACTTTGAAGACTAAGGCTTCATTTAATAATGAGAATTTCGCCATCAACGGCGTATTCAAGTTCATCCTCTTCTTCCTTTTCGGCCATTTCATCGGGTTCTTCGTCATCTTTTTCTTCCGATTCAATTTCTCCATTAGCCCGCACAATCATGTTGGTTCGGTTAGGGCATTGACTCGCAATGTGGCCCCTCCCTAAGCACTTGAAGCACTTTATTTCTCTCGATCGATTCGGAATGGAAACTTCTTTGCCCTTGCTAGTTTCGCCAACGGGTTTGTTCATCTTAGAAGACAAAGATTGATCCTTAGTACGATTAGAAAAGTCTTTCTTACCCATGCCTTGGTTCCACCTTTGAGGATTGTTGGTGCTAGGAAAGGTTCGACTAGAACTTTTTCTTTTCAATTGCTTTTCAACTTTGATAGCAACATGCACCATATCAACAATATCAACGTAGTGTTGAAGCTCCACCACATTGGCTATGTCACGATTAAGTCCGGCTAAGAATCGAGCCATGGTTGCTTTGCGATCTTCTTCCACGTTCGCACGTATCATGGCAATCTCCATTTCTTTGAAGTAGTCCTCCACACTTCAATTTCCTTGCGTAAGATTCTGCAACTTTTGATAAAGTTCACGATAATAGTAAGAAGGTATAAATCTCCTACGCATTACGGCTTTCATTTCGGCCCAAGATGAGATTAGCCGCTCCCCGTTCCTTCTTCGACTCGTTGTGAGTTGATCCCACCATATCATTGCGTAATCGGAGAACTCGATTGCCGCCAATTTCACCTTTTTGCTCTCCGAGTAGTTGTGACACTCAAGACCATCTCGATTTTTCTCTCCCATTCTAGATAAGCTTCCGGATCAGATTTCCCATGAAAGGGAGGAATGGATAGCTTAATACTTTTTAAATCATCATCAAATTGGCCTCGATCTCTAGGACCCCTATTCCTTTGACCTCGTCGTCTCTCGCTTTGATTCGACGCTTGGTCACTTTCCACCTCGCTTGGCTCGTAGGGATCATCCACGAAAGGTCTTGTTCGCCCTCGCTCCCTTCTCGGTCCTTGAGGGGTTCCTTCTCGTGTTGGTCCTCCTTCCACTCGATTGAGTCTCTCATTAATAGATTCTAGTTCACTTCGAAGCATTCGTTGGAATTCCCTTAAGAGGGCTTGTTGACCTAAATCGGGAACTCCTCCTCCAACATTTCTTATCGGTTGTCTTTCAGTCCTTTCCGCCATGTTTTGCTCGGGATTTTGAGACATAATAAATATTCCTCACCACAAAGACTCACGTTCACTCAGAAAACAAAGAAAGAACGACACTCACGCTCGTGTTTGCACTCTTTTGGCTTTTACCTCCTCTCGAATATGCTCCCACACTCGTGCCTTTTTCCTCTCGTTTCTTCTCTTATAATTTCGTATAAGACTCGGTAGGGCTTGATCTTTAGTTTAGAGGGTCGGCTTCAAGGGGTTTGCAAGGGAAAGTCGTATGGTTTAGGGTAGGCTCGAATGAAAGAAAGGTTTAAAGACGTGGCGTATAAAATGAATTCACTAATTGGGAAATTTTTTTTAATAGCGTGAAAATTCACTAAAATGGGTATAAAGGAGTGTAGAATGTGATTTTAGAAAATTTTTTGTTGAAGTGTCTCCAGACTCTTTTAGAAAAATTCACTAAAATGGGTATAAAGGCGTATAAATTTTTTTTTACAGATCTTTCATGTTCTTTTCATCCGCACCTAGACCGTATACAATTTTTTTCTTTTTTTCAATTTTTTTGATTTTTTTCAATTTTTTTTCGATTTTGTTTTCAATTTTTTTTCATGAGTCTACTTACTCCGACTCTTCTCGAACGTCCGTTCTTCTCGTTTTAACCAGCTCTGATACCAAATGATACGCCCCGGCCTCGTGGATGAATTTCGAGTCATTTTTGTTGCCCGATCGTTCTAACGATGAAGTTTCATTCGACTTGATTCAAAAGGTTATGTTTGTCCAACAAAGATGATAATGGTTCAATCAAGGTTAAAACGGCAATGGTATATAAGGTACTTCGGCTAAAAATGAAACAAAATGTTTATTAAAAGGTTTGGAGTTTCGTTTTAAGGTAGAATGGATGGAAAGCTTAAAAACAAGAGTGAACCAACTTTAAGGGTTTAAGTTGACCCGATTCTTATATGTCTTTAAGGTGGATTAAGAATGATGTAAATAGGACCTCGACCCACTATCTAACGAAGATAGGAACCTCGGTATAGTCGAACGCCACACTTGGTTAAAAGTGATAAGTTCGGGTTGCAAAGGACAAAGGTTGACGCCACTAACTAGTAGATAAGCCAACTAAGTCTTTGGACGAAATTGAGAGAAGAATTCCTCACAAAATACTTAATTCAATATTCAAAATGGCAAAAGTCCTTTTACAAATTAACAAGCAAATATTTATAGTGTTGCATAAGCTAGCCGAATAGTCATGCTTAATAGCTAAGAAAAATCAAGAAAGATCCAGAATTAAGTCCCTAGAAAGATTCGGCTGAATGGGAGATCCAATGGGCAGCTTAGGCACTAAGCAAATGAACCTTGTAGAGATGAATGCACCGGTAGTCAAATGGCCATGTCTAGATTCGGCCAGGCCTTTAAATGACTCCTTAAGTTGGCACTTGTTGGCTGAAAAGATAGGAGCATTAAAGAGGGTTGATGGACAGCCACCAAGTGTGAAAAGTCGGTTTTGAAGAGTCAAATGTGTGAACATCATCACTGAATAGTCCCTCATGTGAACACTTAAAATGAGCTGCATGTAGATGTAAAAAATGGAACATTCTATTGAACATTCATTGGGGTTGCCATGCATGAATCGGCCAAATGTAATGAATCTAAGATGCATGCACCTTTGCCGTCAAGGTAAATTCTGCACCAAATTAAAACAACAAATTAATCATGTATAAAACAAATTAAATTCGGCAGCAAATACTTGTAAAAATCTGCACATTTAATCATGTATTAGTTTAGGACATATTTAAAACACTTGAACTAATTAGGACATATTTAAAACACCTAAACTAATTAGGACATATTTAATAATATCTAATTATTGTTTGACCAGAAATTAGACTCAATTAATTAACTTAACTAATTTAACTAACAACTTAAATAAATATTCCAGCAAAATAAAAATAAACGCGAATGAGCTTAAAATGAGCTGATCGAGCTACGAGTGAGCTCAATGAGCTAAAATTGAGCTGAATGCACTTGAAGTAGATTGCACGGATTGCTTAATTTGCTGGCCCATGATTTTTCAAGTAGAACAGCCACGGATTCACCCCAAACTCGATCAACCAAAGCTGAAATTGCGTCTTTGAACTTCTTAGCCCTAGCTCGGGTAATAGGTCCTTTAGGCAGCTCGAGGGAAACATCGTTTGTACTTGATAGCTCATGGGGCTCGATTGCATCAGAGGGTATGATGCGATCCCGGCCGCATCATGTTTCGATACAACTCGACAACCTTAGAATTGGCCTAAGCTCAAGGGGCCCAAGTGTAAAATAAAGTTTTTAATTTCAGTTTGTTAATTTGGCTGCTCGAAAAATAAGGACTTTGATTCATTAATTTCTAGTTATTTTAGTTTGTGTTTTAATTATGTCATAGTTTGCACATCACTAATATGTGTTCTGCATTTAATAAAGTCATGCATTATGTAACTTTCATGTTAGTTAAGTTTGCATCATTAAATAAAGTCATGTTAGTTTAATTATGTAACTTTCATGTTAGTTAAGTTTGCATCATTAAATTAAGTCATGCATTAACTTATCTGCTCATTTAGTTTACATCTTAATTAAATTATCCATTTAAATATCTTAGTTTATTTAGTTGTTGGAATAATTATTGTTGCATGAGTTATAAGTTTATTAATTTAAGTGTTTAATGTGTTTAATATGAGTTTAAAATGTGATTAATGTGTTTGATTGCAGGTGTCTTTTCAGCTTGAAATCGTTACATTCAAGGGCTGTTACAAATTGACTAAGGTGACTTTTCAAGTAGAAATCAGTTACATACAAAGGGAGCATTATATATCATTAAAAAGAGTTGTTATATCATTAAAAGGAGAGAATTACACCTCCTTAAATTGGCTGCAACCTTTTCTTATTCCATAACTGATTGTTGCTTAAATTGTCACTCCATGAGCCAAAATATCATGAATTGCTGCTGGTGTATATTCGGCTAACCCAAGAAGAATTTACAGCTTATTTTAAACTCTTGGGCTGCTTAAGATGCGAACCCGGTCGCATCATGTTTTGACACAACTCGCAGACATCAAAATTGGCCTAAACTTGAAGTGCCCAAGTGCAAGATGAAACATCTCATAGGCCTGATTGATTATTGGGCCAATGTTTTTAAGGACTTTTTAAATTTAATATAGTTTTATTTAAATTAATAAGTTTGCATATTTTTAATTTTAGACTTGCACTTTGTGTGTTCTGCATTTAATAAAGTCATGCATTACGTAACTCCCATGTTAGTTTAAATCTGCATCATTAAATTAAGTCTTGCAATAAGTAACTCATTTAGTTTGCATTTCAAACCATGCATTTAAGCATCTTAGTTTAATAATGAGTTGCTGGACATTTATTCAACTCATCTTAGTTTAATTAATAAGTGTTTTTGTTGAAATTTATTTCATAAGTGTTGCTCTTAATTAATCTAGTTACTAGGATTATTTATTGATGCATGAGTTTAAATTTATGCTTCTTTAATTAACTAGTTGCTGGAATAATTGATGCATATGTTTAGCTCATTTATTTAAGTTAAGTATTTATCTTTGATATGTTTAATTAGTGTTTAAATATGTTTAATAAGTTCATTTTAATGTGTTTATTGCAGGTGTCTCTTTAGCTTATAACCATTACAATTCAAGGCTGTTACAAATTAAATAAAGTGGTTGTTCAAGTCATTTTCAGTTACAATGTAAAGGGGCTGTTACAAGGGAGGTTTATACATCATTTAAGGAGGTTTTAAGGAGCATTATATCATCTATTTAATTTTGGCAGCAACCTTTTAAACTACCAGCCCGTTTTTGCCATTTCAAAGGTTAATTCAAGCATTCAGGTACCATTAAGGAGCTGGTTAATAAGTTGGTGTCTATTCGACTGGCCAAGGGCTAAATCAAGAGTCATTTTTCAAGCAATTAAAGTCATTCATTCAGCTGAATTGATGTGAATTCAAGAATGGAGTTATTTGGCTCAAGAATGTGAAAAGACTTGAGTTTTATTTTAGTTTTTAAATGGCACATTAAGTTGAATGTTTGTGACCATTAGGCTAGCCTATTTTAGCACTATAAATAGAAATCAGCCTTTGTAAAAGGACTTTTTAGACTTTTGCTAAACTTTTGCCAATTTGTTTAATGAAACTTTGTTTCTATGAGGTTAACTTCCTCTCCAATTTCGTTCGAGTCTCGAGTGACTTACCTAGAGAGCTAGTGCGTCATCTTGAACTTGTTTCTGAACTTATCACCAACCCTGGTGTAATGGGTCGAGGTCCATCAACCTATTCCCAACTATCACCTTAAACCATAAAAGATTTGGGGAGATACTTGTTATAGTATCGAATCTTTCTTGATGTTTAAGTTCTATTATTCATCTCCATCACTTACTTTTTCTATCCTACTTCTTTGTTAAACCGAGCCCATCCAAAGTTATTCCATCTAAAATCCATCTATCTTTTAGCCACCTTGAACTTATTCTAACATACAATTCCATACTTAACCAAAATTCATCCATTTTCGAAACTGAATAAAACTTCCTCATCGACAATCAGGCAACTCAAATACGACTCGACTCAACACCGAGCCAGATCGTATCACTATTCAAGAATGAAACTTAAGCATTTAAGTTTATTAAATTAGCTTAATTAAGAACATTAAAGCTTATTGATAGTTGCTGTTATTTAGGCCTAGAATTTCAAGAGTTTGAGCTTAGTAATTGAGTTTTATTTCAACTCATTATTAGCTCATTTAAGCTGAATATTTGTGACTTTTCAGCTAGGCCTTATATAGCATTATAAATACTTGTAATCAGCTCATTGTAAAATGGACCTTTTACTGAATTTATGCTAAATTTGAGTATTGTGAGTTATCCAATTCTCTTTGATTCTTTTGGAAGTGATCTGACTTAAGCATAGCTTGTGGCGTCTATCCTTTCCTTTGTTTGTCGAACTTATCACCTTTTGGTGTGGCATTCATTATACCTTTGGTTCCTATCACATTTGATAGTGGGTCAATGTTCTTTGCTGTTTATTTTCACTTAAGAGCCATTTTGAAACTCGGGTCAACAATCCAATATTGTTGGTTTATTCTCGATCTTAGCCAAATTATCCATTATTTACTTAACTATTTTTACCTACTTCTATTGTTTGAAGCCATTTATCCTATTTTGTTTCATTTATCCTCGAGACGAACTTATCCTTAATTCACAATCAGGCAATCTGAACGACTCGAATCCATCCAAAATGAGTTCGTATCAAGAAAAAAATCCAAATAACGAGTGAAACACGAGAGTGAGTGCCACCTACTTTTCTTTCCAAGTGAAAAGTGAGATTTTTGCTGAGGTTTATTTTACATGTCTAGGAGTACTGAACGCAACATGGCGGAAGGAGGCGGACGTCAACTAATAAGAAATGTTGCACCCAGAGGAGGTGGAGTATCGGATTTGGCTCAATAAGCCCTTTTGCAAGAATTCCAACGCATGCTTCGGAACGAGTTGGAACCATTCAACAAGCATTTGGAATGAGTTGAGGAGAGGGGCCAACGAGAGCGGACTCCTCAAGGCCCACGAAGAGAATGAGGCCACCCAAACATTAACCACGAAGACCTCTATGACCCAAGTGAAGCCAAAAGTGACCAAGGGTCAAACCAAAGTGAACAATGGAGAGGTCCAAGGAATCGAGGCCTTAGAGATCGAGGGCGAATGGACGATGACTTGAAAAATATTAAACTCTCCATCCCACATTTTCAAGGCAAATTTGATTCGGAAGTCTACTTAGAGTGGGAGAAGAAGATTGAATTGGTCTTTGACTGTCATACTACTCTGAGACCGAGAAAGTGAAATTGGCAGCAATTGAGTTTTTCGACTACGCCATGATTTGGTGGGACCAACTCACCACGAGGCGGAGAAGGAACGGAGAATGGCCAATATCCACTTGGGCCGAGATAAAGGCAGTGATACGACGGCGGTTTATCCCATCTTACTATCATCGAGAACTATACCAAAAACTCTAAAACCTTACCCAAGGCATGAGGAGTGTTGAAGATTACTTTAAAGAGATGGAAATTACAATGATTCGTGCAGATGTCTAAGAAGATTGTGAAGAAACAATGGCGCGTTTCCTTGCTGGTCTTAACCAAGACATCACTAACATTGTAGAGCTTTAAATTTATATTGAAATCATGGACATGGTGCACATGGCCATCAAGGTGGAAAAGCAGCTCAAGCGAAAAGGACTGTTCGAGGTTATACCACCGCAGGCATAACAAAATGGAGCCAAAGCATGACTAAAAACAATCCACCGATCCATGCCAATGAGCAAATAGTGCCATCTAAAACAAACAAGCCTTTGGGTGACACCAACAAAGGCAAGGCGATAGAGTCTTCTTCCAACCGAACGAGGGACATGGTGCACATGACCATCAAGGTGGAAAAGAAGCTCAAGCGAAAAGGTGCCGTTCGAGGTTATACCACTGTAGGCACAACAAAATGGGGCCAAAGCACGAGTAAAAACAATCCACTGATCCATGCCAAGAAGCAAATAGTGCCGTCCAAAACAAGCAAGCCTTTGGGCGACACCAACAAAGGCAAGGTAACCGAGTCTTCTTCCAACCGAATGAGGGACATTAAGTGTTTCAAGTGCCTCGGGAGGGGGCATATCGCCAGCCAATGTCCCAACCGTAGCAATATGGTGGTACGTCCGAATGGAGAAATTGAATCGAAGGAGGAAGATGAAGACGAACAAGATGCCACTACCGATGAAGAGGAGGAGTTGGAACATGCTGTTGATGGGGAACTCCTTGTCATCAAAAGGAGTCTAAGTCTCCAAGGTGTGGAAAATGAACAGAAAAGAGAGAATATTTTCCACACTCGGTGTCAAGTGCAAGTAAAGGTCTGTTGCATGATCATTGACAGTGGGTGTTGCACGAATGTGGCTAGCACTCTCATGGTGGAAAAATTGGGGCTACCAACCACCAACCACCAAGCACCCTAACCCTTACATACTACAGTGGCTCAAGGATAGAGGTGAGCTAAAAGTGACTAAGCAAGTGCTAGAGGCATTTTCCAT
Source organism: Gossypium raimondii (assembly GCF_025698545.1). Classification (NCBI taxonomy): domain Eukaryota; kingdom Viridiplantae; phylum Streptophyta; class Magnoliopsida; order Malvales; family Malvaceae; genus Gossypium; species Gossypium raimondii. Next base: position 24,177,152 of record NC_068576.1, on the reverse strand, counting down.
TGGAAAGTATTTGGATGAAGTGTTGTGTGATGTCGTGCCTATGCACGTAGGGCATGTATTGCTCGGACGTCCTTGGTGATGCAAGCTTGACCAAGGAGCTAGTGGCCGATCCCTTGGAGCTGCCATGGGGACCAATCACCCCAGCTCGAGCTAAGAAGTTCCAAGAAGCTATATCAAGCTACATTGATTGAGCTTGGAAAGAAAGAGTGACCGAACATTGTTGGACCAGCTCACCAAGCTCAGTGTGCAACGTCTTACATGGAGCTCAATTTGGCTTAATGCAAGCTCATTGAGCTTGTTTTCAATTTATTTAATTTCATGCATTTAAGTTGCTGGAATAAATTTATTGAGTTAGTTAATTAGTTAAATTTCAGCTCAAATAATTTAATTTTTAATTTTAATGTGTATAAATTCTGGATATTTTTAATAAGCTTAAATTTGTTCTAGTTAGTGCATAATTTTAATGTGTCAAGTTTAGGACAAATTTATTATTTGTTGATAATTAATTTGTCCAGCCGAATGAGCTATTCAAATTGTCTTAGATGCTGCCTTAATTAAGCTATCCTTGTTCCAGTAGAATTTATGTTGTTCTAAACTAATTAATTTGTTCAATTTAATTTGTATAGGTACATGTATGGGACGGCATGGATATTGGCAGGCCTTGCATGCATTTGCCTATTCATTGAAAGATGGCTGCTGGACATGCATGCATTTGCACATGCATTGAACTCCTTTAATGAGCATCATGTATTCAGTCATACATGAACCTTGGAGCTAGACTTCTCATTTTTCTAGCTGACCATTCTGCTCTTCAAGGTAGCATTTTAAGTTGATCACATTTCTGGATGTCCTATTCACATGAAGCGAATGATTGGTTTTGAGCTTTCACATTATGGGACCATTCATATTCTATATTCACACTTGAGGACCATTGATGTGCCCAAGCTGCTCATTAAAAATGCCAGACTTTTTAGCTCAACCAAGCAGCTCCATTAAAGAGCTTTTAGTACCCTTGGCCGAATATAGACAAGGCTATCCAGCCACCATGATACGAGTCACAAAGGCCCAATTCAGGCTCAAGGACGTGATGGGCTCAAATTACCACAAGGCCCAATAACGAGGTCAAAGGCCAGACAAATGCGTTCAAAACCAAATGGAACCATTTAAGAATTTATTAGCAAGGCATTAGATGCATACACGAAGGAAAAAGAATATCAAGATTCACTTTCTTGTTTTCAAGAAAATTAAGAAACCGAATCTTGGTCCAATTTTGCTGTTTTGAGCGATTTCAAGAATCAAGAAAATCAAGATTTCAAATCTTGGAAATCTTGGTCCAAGAAACTGACTATTGCAGCTAAGGCACATTGTATCTCAGTTACGAGCATCAACGAACCAATTTTGGAAGAGAATGGATTACAAGCCCAAATGCTTGAAGAAACGGCCCAATAAGATGTTCCAAGTCCAATCAAGAAATTTAAATTAGACTTAGTTGAAAATCAGGCCAAATTGTCAAAGTGGCCCAATTTGTTAAGTTTTAATTCTTTAAATACTTAGTTTTAATTTTTTAGACTTTATGAACAAATTTCTATGTAAAAATTTAGTCTAAGAGGCCCATTTAAAGTCTTTGGCCGAATTTCCCCTTGAAAGTAAAAAAAATCAGGTTTTTTTTTTAGTTTTCCTATTAGGACTAGGAAAATAGTTAGAAGGCCTATATGTATGGCTTGGCCAGCCACCCTTATACACATTACACTTGAAGAATACATTGAAATCAGATTTGTTTTGTTGAGTGAAATTTCTCTTTGAGTTTTCTTTAGAAGGAGTTTTAACAATCTTTTTGATTGTGGGAGCCATCTTCAGCCTTCTTCTTGCCATTGTTCTTCATTAGAGGGGAGATTAGAGCTGTTTGAAGGGAGTTGTGAAATCTTTCTCGATTTCAAGGCTTCTTAGGACTTTATCTTTATTGTTCTTGCTGTTCAATCTTTTTAATTTTCTGCTTGTGTCGATTTCATTATTAACTTGTTTAAACTCTCTTGTTGCGTCTCCAGCCTGTTCAACCTTCAAGAATCTATTCGGCATCAACCTTGGACAACAAGAAATGTTTTGATTTCACAAAACCCCTCTTTCTTGCCGTCCAAACCCTAGATCTAATTCAATTTGATTTTGTGATCTGCTGAGTTTGATTTGTTTCTGTTTTGTGTTTACTTGACAGATTCGGCTGATTGGAGTCCTTCTTGAAGCTTAATTTCGTGTTCTTGGTTTCCAAGATTCTCCATTAATAAGTGTTTCGGTTCTCGGCTGATTCTTTATTGTTTTGGGTGTTTTACTTCAGATCTTTTAATTCTAAGTTCGATCTTTCTGTTTCGTTTTAGATCCGATTGTCTAGAGTTTTCGTAGGAGTTTCCCGTGACTTGATAACTCGATCTTGGTCCGCGCACAGCCCCTATCATTTGGTATCAGATTTTGGGCATTTTGGGTGTTCTTGGTTGATTTCTAAGCTGATCTCCTTTTTAAAACACCAAACAACAGTTTTTACCCAGAAAAATTTTTGGAAAAAAATTCATTTGAGTGGGTAAACATTGTCCGATTAGTTTGAAATTTTATATACATATTTGTTGATGCGATCCCGGTCGCATCATGTTACGACACAACTCGATGCTACCGAGATTGGTCCAAACTCGAGGGGCCCAAGTGCAAAATGAAGTTTTTAATTTTAGTTTGTCAATTTGGCTGCTGGAAAATAAGGACTTTGATTCATTAATTTTTAGTTATTTTAGTTTGTGTTTTTAATTATGTCATAGTTTGCACATCATTAATATGTGTTCTGCATTTAATAAAGTCATGCATTATGTAACTTTCATGTTAGTTAAGTTTGCATCATTAAATTAAGTCAAGTTAGTTTAATTATGTAACTTTCATGTTAGTTAAATTTGCATTTCAAAACCATGCATTTTAGCATCTTAGTTTAATAAATGAGTTGCTGGACATTTATTCAACTCATCTTAGTTTTAATTAATAAGTGTTTTGTTGAACTTTATTTAATAAGTGTTGCTCTTAATTGATCTAGTTCCTAGGATTATTTATTGATGCATAAATTAAGTTTTTAAATTATGCTTCTTTAATTAAACTAGTTGCTGGAATAATTATTGCATATATGTTTTAGTTCATTTATTTAAGTAAGTTTAATGTTTGTTATGATTAATAAGTGTTTTCATTTGTTTAATAAACTCATTTTAATGTGTTTATTGCAGGTGACTTTTTTAGCTTATAGTGGTTACAATTCAAGGCTGTTACACATTTAATTAAGTGGCTGTTCAAGTTCTTTTGAGTTACAATTAAAGGGGCTGTTATAAAGGGAGCTTAAAAATCATTAAAGGAGTTTTTAAAGAGCATTTTATGCCCTTTAAAATTCAGTAGTAACTCTTCCACTTCCAGCCGTTTTTGAAGCTTTCAAGAGAAATTAATCAAGCCTTTGAATGTCATTAAGGAGCAGGTTAAGAGATGGTGACTATTCAACTAGCCAAGGACAACTCAAGAGTCATTTTCTAAGCCATTAAAGACATTCAAATCAGCTAAATTAAAGTGATTTTAGGGAAAGAGTTATTTGGTTCAAAGAATAAGAAAAGACATCAGTTTTTTATGGCACATTAAGTGGATGTTTTTGACCATTCGGTTACCTTGTTCTAGCATTATAAATAGATGTAATCAGCTATAGAGGGGAGGAACTTTTTGCTAACCCACAACAACTGCCTATTAAGTTTAAATAATTCCTAAGAACTTAGAGAGGAGGAGTGAGTGGAAAGAGGCAAGAGAGTAGTGAGTTTATTCGAGAGAAAAAAAAAGCCAAGTGTGTGAGATTTCTTTGTGAGTGGATAGTGAGATTCTTTGTTGTGAGTTCTTTAAAAAATGTCACGAAGTCTGGAAAAAAATTCAGACAAGGGAGTTGGATTTCGTCCTGTAAGAATTGTTGGAGGAAGTGTGCCAGATTTTACACTCCAAGCCTTTACGCATGAAATGGAGCATCTATTTGATCGAAAACTCAAACACATCAAGAAACGATTGGATCGTGTCGAAGAGCGGAGTCATCGAGCAAGAACCCAACGAGAGCAAATTTATCCAAATGAAAGGACGGAAATGAGATCATCAAGGAGACGAACATTCGACAAATATGTGAAAAGAGACCCTTATCCAGATTCCTATTCTTCAAGGAATTTAGGCCGAAATAAATCCGGCTGCGAGTTTGAAGCCTATCAAGGTAACGAACGAGAAAGCACAAGTCATTCTTCGTATGCATCAAAGTATTCATCTACGAAAAAATCCTTACGAAGAAGTGAATGTGTTTCATATAAGAACTCATCCATGGAGGTTTATTCACGAAGAGTTGATCGTGACTCTTATGAAGATTCTTCCACTTCTTTCCAACGAAAAGTCTATTGTTCTGATTCTTTTGTATTATCTCCATTTTGTAATAAAGTTGAGAGAAGAAAAAGAGTGACGAGAGAAAAAGAAACTGAAAAAGAAACAAAAATTGAAAAAGAGAAAGATTGGAGAAAGAAAAGAAGGAGTGCGAGAAACAAGTGTTGTTGAAAATGAAAGAGAATTGATGAGTGAAAGTGAGTTTTCAACAAACAAAGAGATTGTGGAAAAAGAAAGAGAAGTTGAAAAAGAAACGAGTGGAAAAGATGAAACTCAACAAGAAAAAGTGAGGAATGTTTTTACTAACCAATCTACGTGTTGTCCTCGTATTGTTTCTTCTTTCCAAGTTTCTAGAGATTCAAATGACAAGTTTCAACTTCATTACCTTCCTGATGAGAGACGATTCCATTTGATCGAAAAAGGTAAGGTTCAAGCGCTTAAAGGTAAGCAAGGTAAGGAGTTTTTAGTCAATGAATCATGGCAATCAGGTTTGAAAGTTGTTGATAAAATTTCCGATAATTTAGTTTTAAAAAGATCTCCTTATTTTGATTTGGTTAATTGTTACTCGCTATTTGTGGTTGATAAATTCGTTTTAAGTGGAGGCATGAAGAGTTGTTCACTCAATAAGTTTTGTGTTGAAAAATCTTTTGATGTTGTTCGATTAAATCCACAAATACAAAATCTGATCATGTTTGATAAAGAGCTTTCATGTGAAACGCTCAATCTGTTTGATCGTGATGGTAATGAAAATTTTTTAAATCTTAGTGTGAGATCTTCGTATATTTGCATGAGATTTGAGAGCTTTGATTGTTTGAATTTATTTTTGCCTACATCTTCTTTATTTGGCATGTGTGATGTCTTGGTGAAAGTGAAGTTTTTGTTACGTTACGGAACGACCGATCAAAACCATGTTTTTAAACCCGGAGCCTGTATTCCTAAGTTGACGTCAAGCTAAGGTGAGTATCAAAATTGTATTTTAAATCAATGTGTTGACCCCTTCTATTTGCTTCAAGTTTTATCTTTATTTAGTTCGAAAACCAAACATGTGAATTTCATTGGCTTGCCAAGTCAAAATCAAATTTTTGATTCTGGAGGTTGTTGTATATTGTTGCTTAATGGATTCGAACATATGTTGCATGATTTTAACTTTAATGTGCTTCAAGTTCTTCATAAGTTACTAGCCATAAATTTTTCTGGTCAAATTGAAATGGTGAACAAAAACTTTGTCTTTCATCCTGGTGAATGCTGTTCCATATCATTGTTCAAGGGATTTGGACCATCGAATTCTAATTTTCAAAACTATAATCTTCAAATACCTTGTGAATAAGGTTTGTTTCCATCGAAGAAAAAGGTAAAACCAATTTCTGTTTTTGATCCCGGTATTGATTCATGTGTTGTTCTTTTGAGTTTATTTGTTCAAGTTGTGACTAAAATCCTGGAAAGTTCTTTTCTGTTTAACCTTCCTTGTGTCACTAATTTGTTTTATTGTTTTGTAGGTGACGATGTTAGGTGGTACCCTCCTAAAGAGGGATGGCATGCAAATGACCTTCTTTCTTGCTGAGCCATTTGTGGTTCTCAGAATTTTGAAAATAATTCTGTCCGGATCATGAACAAAGGGGGTCATGATCTTGAAAACTTTTTCTCGAGCAAGTGGCCCGATTTGAGGACAAATCGTTTTCAAGAGGGAGGGTATGATGCGATCCCAGTCGCATCATGTTACGACACAACTCGATGCTACCGAGATTGGTCCAAACTCGAGGGGCCCAAGTGCAAAATGAAGTTTTTAATTTTAGTTTGTCAATTTGGCTGCTGGAAAATAAGGACTTTGATTCATTAATTTTTAGTTATTTTAGTTTGTGTTTTTAATTATGTCATAGTTTGCACATCATTAATATGTGTTCTGCATTTAATAAAGTCATGCATTATGTAACTTTCATGTTAGTTAAGTTTGCATCATTAAATTAAGTCAAGTTAGTTTAATTATGTAACTTTCATGTTAGTTAAATTTGCATTTCAAAACCATGCATTTTAGCATCTTAGTTTAATAAATGAGTTGCTGGACATTTATTCAACTCATCTTAGTTTTAATTAATAAGTGTTTTTGTTGAACTTTATTTAATAAGTGTTGTTCTTAATTGATCTAGTTCCTAGGATTATTTATTGATGCATAAATTAAGTCTTTTAAATTATGCTTCTTTAATTAAACTAGTTGCTGGAATAATTATTGCATATATGTTTTAGTTCATTTATTCAAGTAAGTTTAAAGTTTGTTATGATTAATAAGTGTTTTCATTTGTTTAATAAACTCATTTTAATGTGTTTATTGCAGGTGACTTTTAGCTTATAGTGGTTACAATTCAAGGTCATTACACATTTAATTAAGTGGTCTGTTCAAGTTCTTTTGAGTTACAATTAAAGGGCTATTATAAAGGGAGCTTAAAAATCATTAAAGGAGTTTTTAAAGAGCATTTTATGCCCTTTAAAATTCAGCAGCAACTCTTCCACTTCCAGCCGTTTTTGGAGCTTTCAAGAGAAATTAATCAAGCCTTTGAATGTCATTAAGGAGCAGGTTAAGAGATGGTGACTATTCAACTAGCCAAGGACAACTCAAGAGTCATTTTCTAAGCCATTAAAGACATTCAAATCAGCTGAATTAAAGTGATTTTATTGAAGGAGTTATTTTGTTCAAAGAATAAGAAAAGACATCAGTTTTTATGGCACATTAAGTGGATGTTTTTGACCATTCGGTTACCTTGTTCTAGCATTATAAATAAGATGTAATCAGCCATAGAGGGGAAAAACTTTTTGCTGAATATAGATGAAATATTTGAATTGTGAGCTATCCAATTCTCTTTGTTCTTTCGGAATTGATTTGACTTATCAAGCATAGCTTGTGGCGTCCATCTATTCTTTGTTGCTGAACTTATCACCTTTGGTGTGGCGTTCAATATACCTTTGGTTCCTATCATAGTTGATAGTGGGTCAAGGTTCCTTTCCTGTTTCCTTTAACCGAAAAACACCTAAAGACCATTTTGAGATTCGGGTCAACAATTCGTTATTGTTGGTTCATTTTCAGTCTTAGCCAATTAATTTGTTATTGTTTCCTCTTTATTTTGTTTATTACCTTTGTTTGAAGCCATTATCTCTATTTTGTTTCATTTTAAAACTGAAACGAATCCATCCTTACTCAATTCACGATTGGGCAACACATACGACTCAAAACATCACGAGACAAGTTCGTATCATTTGTGGCACTGTGATAGATTATTAAAAAATATTTTCCGCAAAAAATTCAGTAGAAAATGTCAAAAAAATTGAAAAAGATGAAATCAAGATAAAAATTAATAAAATATTCAGCGGGTTGAGTTTAGTGCCAAAAATTTCCAGATCAAAAATAAAATATTTAAGGACATTCCAGTTTAAATTTCGTGATTTTTGGAGATCGGGAACACCTCGAACGAAGTTGTCAAGATACTCCGCAGTTTTTTCGGGTTTCAGCAATTTTTATTGATTCCTAGCTGTAGGATTTCAGTTATTTTGCTTTTATTCTTCCTTTACACTATCTAACACCTTCTTGTTTCTTGTGTTAGTAGGATTTAAAAGTGTGTACAATTCTTCCTCGGTGCAACACAAATCAATTGGTGTCTCGTCACTTTTTGGACTCCTAGTGCAATTAAGATTCTTTGGTAGTTACGATTCATACACTTTCTAATTGATTGATTTAGACTGTACTAAAGAACTCACAAGACTGAATTCTACCTCTTTGAGAATTTGATTTTCCTTTTTGAGTGATTAACGGTGAGTTTTGTTAATGTTGTTTTTTTTTCGAGTGTTGAGTGTTTGTTTTGCAGGTATTCCAAAAGAAAAAAATAAGATGCATAGAATTGGTCAAGTTGATAATGATCATAATGATGTCCATGATAAATTTAAAGAGATCCAACAACAGTTAGACAAACGGGCTGCTGCACTCAAACAAACAAATGCCATACTTCGAACATTGAGTGCTACTATCAATGAGATGCGATTGGACTGAGTGGAGAAAAGTGCCCAACGAGGACAACGTAATTCAAGTGAAAGGGAAAAAATGAGAGTTCCAAGAAGACGAACATCCAACGAATATTATTCAACGAGAAATTCAAGACGATGCAAAGCAAGTTTCGAGTGTGAAGTTTTCCAAGGTGACGAACAAGAAATCACAAGTAATCCTTCGTATGCCCCAAGGAACTCGTCCACTGAGAATCAATTTCGAAAAGGTGATCATTGTTCGTATGCAAGTCATTCCGTACATACCCAACGAGAGTCTTTTCGTTCTAATTCATTTGTAACATCTCTATCTTGTAATGAAAAGAAGACAAAAAAAAGAAATCGAAAAAGAAAAAGAGAATGAAAAAGAGCAAAAAGAGATTGAGAGTGAAAAGGAATGTGAAACAGACAAGAAAAGTGAAAAAGAAATTGAAGAAAGAAGAGAAAATGAGTTAGAAAAAGAAACAAAAGAAAATGACGAGGAACGAGTAGTGAGGAATGTTTCCACTAACCAAGATATGAATTTTTGTTGTGTTGCTACTTTTTAGGTTCCCGAAAGACCGAAAGATAACTTTCAACTTCAATACCTTTTCGATGAAAGACGCTTTCACACGATCAACATAGGCAAGGTTGAAGATGAAATCACACTACATGATCCCGAAGGTAAGCGAGGTAAGGAAATTTTAGCAACCGAGTCCCGTGCAGATTTGAAAATTATTGATAAAACTTTTGGTGACTTAGTTCTTAAAAGATCCCCTCATTTTGATCTGATTAATTGTTATTCTTCGATTGTGGTTGATAAAGTGATTACGAAAGGAAGCGTGAGTTGTTATTCTCTTGATTTGCCTTGTGTAAAATCTGCGAATTTGTGCAAATCTGTTTTGGTGAATAAAATTTTTTTTGAATGTATGTTGGCATGTATGCGAAAATCCTCATGGTTTAACTTGATTGGTTTAATGAAATCTTTGTTACACTTCGGCATGACTAATCAAAAACAAGTTTTTAAACCCGGAATCTATTTTCGTATATTTTGTTGGAAAATCAAGCATCATCTATTGTGTGCAAATACTTTCTATTGTTTTGATACTTGGTTTTTGAAAAAAGTAACGAAATTTGCCAAATTTGTTTTCAATTTATATTCGTGCCTTAAACAGTTTCTGTGGTTGTACATGAAGTTTGAGTTCCATTTGACAAAGGTTAACTCAACAAAGGAGCTTCAACTACACTATACCCCCGATGAGCGAAGGTTTGTATTAAATGGAAAAGGTAAAATCGACCCTTATTCTTCTGCTTATAAAGGTAAGATGCTTGAAACTTTTGAAACACTTTTGTACTCCTCGGATAGTGACAAAGATCGTGTTGATGATTTAATTTTTGTAAAACACTTAGATCGGAACGTGCTTGACTGTCCTATTTTATTTATTGATGATCTATCTGTTTTGATGGTTGATAAAAAGATTATTGTTTTCGATAATTTTTATGATGCATGTGTGAGTGAATCTATAGTCTGTCGATTAATGCATGGTATGATTGTGCAACTCTGTGAACTGTGTGAACCTTTTCAAATACCTACTTATGACGATTACGTTTACCATTTGATTTATTACGCACGATTTATTCATGGTTTGTGGAAACAATTTCAGATGATTGAATGCCTTAAAACATGTCCATCTTTGTTTCGAATATTTGACGAGGCATTGGCGAGTAAATTAGCTTATTTGCATGGTTATCTGAATCTGTCCATTCGCATGCATTATACTTGTTTTGTTATGCTTATGATTGGACTACAAGTTTTTTTGCGTTGCTATTTACTAACTCATGGCTATTCTTTTCAGTGGCCTCAACTGCCATTAGTCCCATTCGATCGAGGAAAGTCAAGTCCATTTGATTTTTCAGATTCGAGGACGAATCTTTTTGAGGAAGGGGGAATGATACAAGTCACAAAGGCCCAATTCAAGCTCAAGGACGTGATGGGCTCAGATTACCACAAGGCCCAATAACGAGGTCAAAGGCCAGAAAAATGCTTTCAAAACTAAATGGAACCATTCAAGAATTTATTAGCAAGGCCTTAGATGCGTACACGAAGGAAAAAGAAAATCAAGATTCACTTTCTTGTTTTCAAGAAAATCAAGAAACCAAATCTTGGTCCAATTTTGCTGTTTTGAGCGATTTCAAGAATCAAGAAAATCAAGATTTCAAATCTTGGAAATCTTGGTCCAAGAAACCGAATCTTGCAGCTAAGGCGCATTGGATCTTAGTTAAGAGAATCAACGAACCAATTTCAGGAGAGAATAGATTACAAGCTCAAATGCTTGAAGAAACGACCCAATAAGATGTTCCAAGCCCAATCAAGAAATTTAAATTAGACTTAGTTGAAAATCAGGCCAAATTGTCAAAATGGCCCAATATGTTAAGTTTTAATTCTTTAAATACTTAGTTTTAATTTTTAGACTTTATGAACAAATTTCTATGTAAAAATTCAATCCAAGAGGCCCATTTAAAGTCCTTGGCCGAATTTCCCCTTGAAAGTAAAAAAAATAAGGTTTTTTTTTTAGTTTTCCTATTAGGACTAGGAAAATAGTTAGAAGGCCTATATGTATGGCTTGGCCAGCCACCCTTATACACTTTACACTTGAAGAATACATTGAAATCAGATTTGTTTTGTTGAGTGAAATTTCTCTTTGAGTTCTCCAAGAATTTTCTCTTGAGTTTTCTTTAGAAGGAGTTTTAATAATCTTTTTGATTGTGGGAGCCATCTTCAGCCTTCTTCTTGTCATTGTTCTTCATTGGAGGGGAGATTAGAGCCGTTTGAAGGGAGTGTTGAAATCTATCTCGATTTCAAGGCTTCTTAGGACTTTATCTTTATTGTTCTTGCTGTTCAATCTTTTTAATTTTTTGCTTGTGTCGATTTCATTATCTAACTTATTTAAACTATCTTGTTGCGTCTCCAGCCCGTTCAACCTTCAAGAATCTGTTTGGCATCAACCTTGGACAACAAGAAACATTTTGATTTCAGAAAACCCCTCTTTCTTGCCGTCCAAACCCTAGATCTAATTCAATTTGATTTTGTGATCTACTGAGTTTGATTTGTTTCTGTTTTGTGTTTACTTGACAGATTCGGCTGATTGGAGTCCTTCTTGAAGCTTAATTTATTGTTCTTGGTTTCCAAGATTCTCTATTAATAAGTGTTTCGGTTCTAGGCTGATTCTTTATTGTTTTGGGTGTTTTACTTCAGATCTTTTAATTCTAAGTTCGATCTTTCTGTTTCGTTTCAGATTCGATTGTCTAGAGTTTTCGTAAGAGTTTTTCGTTACTTGACAACTCGATCTTGGTCCACGCGCAACCCCCTATCACACCACCTCTTTCAATTAATGCCTAGCTGAATGGACTCCATCTAGAAGCTGTCCATTTGTGTTTTCCATGCTAGAAGCTTCAAGAGACATTCAAGAAAGTTCAAGGCAATTTTCAGCCCTTGCCTAGCTTCAATATGCTGCCCATTCAGCTTAAATGATAGGCCATTCGGCTACCCATAGGAATAGTCTATAAATATGTAATTTCCTTCACTTTGTAAGGCCTTTTAATCATTTGATTAATTTGATGATACTTTGTGAGTGTTCAAACTCTCATTGGTTTCTATTGACTGAATTGACTTATCAAGCAACCACTTGTGGCGTCAATCCCTTCTTTTTGAACTTATCACTTTTTAAGTGTGGCGTTCACCCATACCAAGGTTCCTATCTTTCATAGATAGTGGGTTGAGGTGCTTATTCAAACTATCCTCCTTAATCCTATCCCATTTTTCATTCTAAGTGCTTATATAAGTTTTGGGTCAACACGACATATTGTGTTGGTTCATTCTTAAGCCTTAGCCGAATCCATTTCCTTGTTTTCAAATTCCTTCCTAAACCGACTTGTTGAACCTATCTCTGATTTGAACCAGCCTCAGTTGAATGAGTTGAGTCGCTTTCGTTGCTCGATCGTCTAACGAAGAAGTTTCGTTCGTCTTGAGTCAAAGAGATTAAGGTTAAAGGGAATTGGTTTATGTAATTTGTTTCGACTAAGAAAAGAAGTAATACGATGGAAAGGTATGGAACTTTGGTTTAATGGGAAATGGATGGATTGGCTTAAAAACAAGAAAGAACCAACACAATGGGTAAGTGTTGACCCGAATCTTATATGTTCTTAAGATGGAAAATGGATGAAGATAAAGGACCTCGACCCACTATCTATTAAAGATAGGAACCTCGTGATAAGTTGAACGCCACACTTTGGTTGAAAGTGATAAGTTCAGTTTTGCAAAGAGCAGGGTTGACGCCACTAACTAGTAGATAAGCCAACGGAGTCTTTGGATGAAATTGAGAGAAGAAAATCTCACAAATATTCAATATATTATCAAATTGGCAAAAAGTCCTTTTACAATGAAAAACAACAACTATTTATAGCTTAATGTATAGTAGCCGAATGGACAAATTCAAGGCTTAATTTCTAAGCAAACATTGAACTAAATCCCAGCTTTAATTCATGAATGATGGCTAATGTAGCTTCGGCTAAATGGTGACTAATAGGCAGCTTCTAAATGAATTTTGGAGATTCATGCAGCAGCTAAATTCAACTAATGAGTTTAATGGACTCATTCATTAGGCAACTCTTGCTGAAAAGTGACCAACATTAAAGAAGAACTTGAGCAGCCTTTTTAGGTGTGAATGGATGGTTTTGAAGAGTCCCCATGGTGTGAACATGGCTGAACTGAACAGCCATTGATACGACCACGCCTCGGACACACTTTTGGACCAGCTCCCTAAGCATTGTTTGCAAATCCATGCGAGCTGAATTAGTTCATTTTCTTCTCGTTGAGCTCTGTTTAGCTCGTTTCCAGCTCACTTGAGCTCAATTCAGCTCATTCGAGATCAATTCAGCTCAATTTTAACCCAATGAGCTTATTTTTAGCTTTCTTTAGTTTGCATTTATTTTGCTGAAATAAACCATTTAATTTGTCTTTAGTTGAATTAGTTGTTTATTTTAAGTTAATTGATTTGTTAAAATCTGGACAAATAATTAATTAAGTGTTTTAATTATATCTAAATTAAATACTTAATTAATTATGATGTTTTAAATATGTCTGAATTTGTTAATATGTATGGCCGAATTTAATGTGCAAATTATTGAGTTCATATGCTGCTAATTTAATGTGTCTGAAATGCATTTAACTTGCTGATGTTATTTGCTGCAGGTTCATGAACGGATTGGTGCAATGTATGGGAGTGTGCATGCACAATTGAGGTTCAATGGATGGCATTTAAAGTAGCACATGCATTTGGGACGTTCATGCAAGAGGGAGTTGCTGAAAGTTCATGTATTTGAAGATTCATGGATCATATTTATGGGGGAAAGTACATGGGACGTTTCATGCATGATTCATGCATTTTCAAGATGACCATTCAAGTATTTTAGGCACATTAATGCCTCATTCAGCCAAGGGAGATGTAGGATCATTAAAGGGCTGCACATTCATGGAATTATGGAGATTCTTCAAGGCTAAGGATGCATGAATGCATCTAGTGAAGCAACATGATGATTCGGTCAATCCATGTATCATCTCCAAACATGAACCGAATTTTTAATGCTTCATTCATGCACATTCAGCAAATTAATTATTTCTTTCTAGAAATTTCTAGCATATTCATGGCTGAATTCTTAGCCATTAAGTTGCCCATTCGGCTAGCTTAGTCTTTGCCTATAAATAACTTACTTGTTTATTGTAAAAGGTTACAGAATTTGATTATTAAAACTTAATAGAACTTTTGTTCTTGTGAGGTTACCTCCTCTCTTCTTTCGTTCGAGTCTCGAAGCGACTTATCTAGCTTGCCAGTGGCGTCAATCCGAACTCCATTGAACTTATCACCGAACCGGTATGGTGTTCAACCATATTATTATACCTTTGGTTCTCACCTCCATATAGGTAACGGGTCAAGGTCCGCTTCTATCTTTCATCAAATTTCACCTTAAGCAATATAAGACTCGGGTAATACTTTTTAGTATTGAACATTCTTGACGTTTAAGTTCTATTTTCCATCTCCATCAATTACCTTTTTTTCTAACCTACCTTGTTTCTATTCTAAATCGAACCTATCAACACCAAACCACTCATCTAAACCCCTCTCAAAGCTTCCGCAACCCTTAGCCTAAATCACCCAATTTTGACAACTCCAACTACTCCTCGTCGACGATTGGGCAACTTCGTGAAACGACTAGATTAACCCAGGCCGGATCGTATCAGCCATGGTGTGAACAGCTTTTATGCTTCCTTTAGAAGAGAATCGGCCAAGCCTTGAATGGATGAATAGGTTGAACACTCTTGGCCGAATAGTTGTCTTGAATAATCCCAAATTAATTCATCTTCAATGCATGAAATGTACCTGCTGCAAATGCATCTCCCCATGCATGAATCTGCCCAATGTATCTTCAAATTCGGCTGCACCTAAACAACACACATGAACTTAATTAAATTAAACAAATTCAGCTGAACCAATTTAAAACATAATGTGAACATACTAATTAACATTGGAACAAATTAAATTATAACTAAACAAGACACATTAATTCGGTTGGACAAAATTAAAACATGTATTAAGACAAACTTAATTGAGTTTGGACACATTTATTTCAGCTAAGACAAAACATATTAAATACTTGTAATAGTTTAGGACACACTTATGAGCTGTAGTAATGCTTAAATAAATGCAAATATAAAGACCAAAAATTCCAGCAATCGAATTAGCTAGCTGAATAAAATTCAGCTTCCAGCAAAATCAATATAAACTAAAATGAGCTGAAAGAAAATAAACCGAGCTCAAACGAGCTGAATTAAGCTCATGTGAGCTAAACTGAGCCGGGAAAACTAAGATTGAGCTTGTCGAGCTGAAATTGAACTTCATCTTGCACTTGGGGCCCTCGTGTTTAGGCCAATCTTGATGGCAACGAGTGGTGCCATAACATGATGTGATTGGGATCACATCAATCTCTCTTAACTACAAGCCTATTTTGCAAACCGTTTAGACTTAGTCAATTTTGACGATCGAGCAAACAATATGACTCGAGACATCCACAAACGAGTTTGTATCAAATTTGGTATCAAAGCTGGTGAAAATTAAGTAAGTATCAACTTTTTGTACTCTCGAGATTGTAATTAGAAAAAAAATCGAAAAAAATCGTATATAAAAAAAAGAGAGGAGAGTATATATATATTTGCAAGTGCAAGATTCAAAATAATGAAAAAAAAAGAGAGTTACGAAAATATAAAAAAAAGAAAGTGAAGTTCGATTGCATCAACAGCTTTTTGCTCGGAAATAATTCTCTTCCACAAACTCATTCGACCACACTTTGTTCATTTTTGTTTCAAGCCTAACCTTTATACCCACATCAATTCCTAACCCAAACCGAACATCACTTTTGCAACCGACTCCACAACAAGTGTTGATTCGTCTAAGTAGTCCTTGGAAAACTTCGAGAGGCAAACTTGAGCGAAAAAAGGCAAAAGTGCGGTGAGACTATCCGAGAGAACAAAAGCCAAATTGAGTGAACTTTTCTTTGTGAGAGAAGTGTGAGGATTGTTGAGTGATTAAAATTCCATGTCTAGAAGTCTGGAAAGGAATCAAATGAACGGAGTTGGAATGCGGCCCATTCGCAATGCTGCTGGTGGAGCAGTTCCTGATTTGACATTACAAGCTCTCATGCAAGAAACGGAGAGGCTGTTCGACCGTAAACTTGAGCCCATCGAAGATCGGCTATTTCAAGTCAAAACTCGAGAACAACGCGAAGGAACCCTCGAAGTTGCAAGGCATGGGTGTGGGCGTCCAAACCAAAATTGGGAAGATCCCTATGATTCAAGCAAGCAAGAAAGTGACCACCCATCTGCTCGAAGTGTACGACGTTGGGCCCAACAAAACTAGGGCTATAGAGAAAGAGATCGTCTCAATGACAATCTCAAGAACATCAAAATGACTATACCACCATTTCAAGGGAAGAACGACCCCGAGGCGTATTTGGAGTGGGAGAAGAAAATTGATCTTGTCTTCGAGTGCCATAACTACTCGGAGAGCAAGAAGGTAAAGCTCGCAGCCATAGAATTTTCTGATTACGTAATTGTATGGTGGGATCAACTCGTGACGAGTCGAAGAAGGAACGGGGAAAGGCCTATTTCGACTTGGGTCGAAATGAAGTCAGTCACGAGAAATTTTGTTCCATCCTACTATTATCGAGATTTGTATCAACGGTTACAAAAACTCACACAAGGCAACCGGAGTGTCGAGGATTATTATAAGGGATGGAGGTTGCTATGATAAGGGCCGATGTTGAGGAAGACCGTGAGGTGACGATGGCTAGATTCCTAGCGGGATTGAACCGTGACATCACCAACATAGTAGGATTACAACACATGTTGAAGTGATGGACATGGTCCACATGGCGATCAAAATCGAGAAATAATTAAAGCAAAAGGGAGTCAACAAAATGTATCCTACCTCTTCTACCAACAAGTGGAGTCAAGGGACTAATAAAGCCCCTATGTGTCTCAAGGAGACTGTTGCAACCACCAAAGGCAATACACTGAGTGGCGAGGCAAGTAAAAGTAAGAATGATTCTGTTTCTAATCGTTCTTAGGATATTAAATGTTTCAAGTGCCAAGGGAGGGGACACATCGCCAGTCAATGTCCCAACTGACGAGTGATGGTAGTCAGACCAAACGGTGAAATCGAGTCAGAGGAAGAAAAAGATGAGGAGCCTGAAATCTCCACCAACGAAGAAGAAGAACTCGAATATCTTGTAGAAGGAAAATTCTCGTTTTAAAAGAAGTTTAAACATTTAAAGTGTTGGAGACGAGAGACAACGGGAAAATATACTTCACACTCGCTGCCATATTCAAGGCAAAGTGTGCTGCATGATAATCAACGAAGGGAGTTGCACCAACGTTGTTAGTAGCATGCTCGTAGAAAAACTCAGCTTAGCCACAACGAAATTCCTGAATCCTTACAAATTACATGGCTAAACGATGGTGGTGAACTTAAAGTGACCAAGCAAGTTGTAGTGGCATTTTCGATCGACGAGTACCAAGATGAGGTAGTATGTGATGTCGTGCCCATGCACGCAGGACACCTTCTGTTAGGGCGTCCATGGCAATTCGACTGGTGTGTGATCCATGATGGCTATACAAATAGATGCATGTTCAAACATCTCGGGAAGAATGTGATACGATCCGTCTCAGTGTTGAGTCAAGTCATATTTTTGTTGTTCGATCATCGACGAGGAAGTTTTGTTCGGTTTCCAAAATGGATGAATTTTGGTTAAGTATGGAATTGTATGTTGGAATAAGTTCAAGGTGGCAAAAAGATAAATGGATTTTAAAGGGAATAACTTTGGATGGGCTCGGTTTAGCAAAGAAGTAGGATAGAAAAAGTAAGTGATGGAGATGAATAATAGAACTTAAACATCAAGAAAGATTCGATACTATAATGAGTATCGCCCCAAATCTTATATTGTTTAAGGTGACAGTTGGTAATAGGTTGATGGACCTCGACCCGTTACTTAGCAAAGTAGGAACCGAAGGTATATTTAGATGGATGAACGCCACACCAGGGTTGGTGATAAATTCAGAAACAAGTTCAGGATGATGCCACTAGCTCGCTAGATAAGTCACTCGAGACTCGTGCTGATACGGGGGTTGCGCGCGAACCAAGATCGAGTTGCCAAGTCACGGGAAACTCCTACGAAAGCTCTAAACAATCAAATCTAAAACGAAACAGAAAATTAAAAGATTAGAACTTTGAATTTCCAGATCTGAAATAAAATTCCCAAATCAGCAAAGAATCAAATTGACAATAGAAATAAGTGTTAATAAGGGTTCTTGAAACCCTAAAGGAGATTGCGATTTTGCCCAATTGAACACCAAGATAGTTTTCCCCAAATTTCAGCAATCTAATTTCACCCAAAAAGAGTATGAATGAATCAGCAAGAACCCTAGAAATTGGGGATTTTTGGCCGATTCTTTAAGATAGAAAAAGTGGAAACACAATAAGAACAGACAAATAAATTAGATAAAGATTCGCACAAGCGAAATAAAGAAAAGAAATTGACAGCAAGCAAATAAAAGAAAAGTCCTAAGAAGCCTTGAAATCCCGAAAGATCTCACAACTCCCTTCAAACGGCTCTAATCTCCCTCCAAAGAATATCAATGGCAAGAAGAAGGTGAAGATAGCTCCCACAATCAAAAGATTGTTAAAACAACTTCTAAAGAAAACCCAAGAGAGAATTCTTGGAGAAAAACTCAAAGAGAATTCGCACTTAAACAAATCTGAAATTTTGATATAATTGAGAAGTATCTAACACGGTGGTGGCCAAGCCTTTATATAGGCTTTTCAAATATTTTCCTAATCTAATTAGAAAACTAAAACTAAACAAACTCCTAATTATTTTAATTTTAAATGGAAATTTGGCCAAGGGCTTTTAATTGGGCCTCTTGGACTGAATATTTCCATAAAAATTTAAACTAAGTATTTAAAAAAAATAAAACTTTACAAATTGGGTCACTTTGACAATTTGACCTGATTTCAAGTAAGCATGGTTTGTCTTCTTGTTTGGGCTTGGGTTGGGCCTTTGAGACTTGTATCACGTACGAAATTGGAGAGGAAGTTAACCTCACAGAAACAAAGTGATAGGGGGTTGCGCGCGAACCAAGATCGAGTTGCCAAGTCACGAAAAACTCTTATGAAAATGCTAAACGCTTGGATCTGAAACGAAATAGAAAAAAATTAAATCCTAAAATTCCAGATCTAAAACAAAAACCCCAAAACAATAAAGAATCAGCCAAGAACTGAAACACTTATTAATAGGGGATTCTTGGAATTCAAGAACACGAAATTGAACTTCAAGAAAGAATCCAATCAGCCGAATCTGACAATTGAACACAAAACAGCAAGTTAATTCAAAAACTCAACAAACCGAATTGAATCAGAGATAGGATAATTGGGTGGCAAGATCAATTGCAAATTATGAATAGAAAACATTTTCTTGCTGCCAAGAAGGGTGCCGATCAGCTTCTTGAAGATTGAAAAGGGCTGGAAACGCAACAAGAACGAATAAAACAAGTTAATCAATGAATCGGCACAAGCAGAAAAAAATCTAAAGAAAAATAAACAGCAATAAAGATAAGGAAAAGTCCTAAGAAGCCTTGAAATCGAAAAAAAGATTTCACAACTCCCTTCAAACGGCTCTAATCTCCCCTCCAATGTAGAACAATGGCAAGAAGAAGGCTGAAGATGGCTCTCACAATCAAAAAGATTGTTAAAACTACTTTTAAAGAAAACTCAAGAGAAAATTCTTGGAGAAAACTCAAAGAGAATTTTCACTCAACAAAATCTAATTTCAATGTATAATTCAATATGTTGTTCAATGTATTTGATACGAGTCACAAAGGCCCAACACAAGCTCAAGAACGTGATGGGCTCAAATTACCACAAGGCCCAATAACGAGGTCAAAGGCCAGACAAATGCGTTCAAAACTAAATGGAACCATTCAAGAATTTATTAGCAAGGCCTTAGATGCGTACACGAAGGAAAAAGAAAATCAAGATTCACTTTCTAGTTTTCAAGAAAATCAAGAAACTGAATCTTGGTCCAATTTTGTTGTTTGGAGCGATTTCAAGAATCAAGAAAATCAAGATTTCAGATCTTGGAAATCTTGCAGCTAAGGCGCATTGGATCTTCGTTACGAGCATCAACGAACCAATTTCAAAAGGAAACAGACTACAAGCCCAAGTTCTTGAAGGCAAGGCCCAATAAGATGTTTCAAGCCCAATCAAGAAAGTTAAATGAGACTTAGTTGAAAATCAGGCCAAATTGTCAAAGTGGCCCAATTTGTAAAATTTTAATTCTTTAAATACCTAGTTTAATTTTTAGACTTTATGATTAATACCTATGTAAAAAATTCAGCCCAAGCAACCCATTAAATGCCTTGGCTGAATTTTTCCCTCTAAATTTAATAATTAGGTTTTTTTTTAGTTTTCTAATAAGATTAGGAAAATAGTTAGAAGGCCTATTAATAGGCTTGGCCGGCCACCTTGTGAAAACACTTGAATAATACATTGAAATCAGATTTGTTTTGTTGAGTGAAAATTCTCTTTGAATTCTCCAAGAATTTTCTCTTGAGTTTTCTTTAGAAGGAGTTTTAAGAATATTTTTTATTGTGGGAGCCATCTTCAGCCTTCTTCTTGCCATTGTTCTTCATTAGAGGGAAGATTAGAGCCGTTTGAAGGGATTTGTGAAATCTTTCGGGATTGCAAGGCTTCTTAGGACTTTCTTTATTTTCTTCTTGTTCGTTCTTCTTTATTAATTTCTGCTTGTGCTGATTTATTGATTAACTTGTGATTAATTGTTCTTGTTGCGTTTCAGCCATTCCAAACTTCAAGATCTGATTCGGCTTCGTTCTTAGGCATCAAGAAAGGTTCTTCATTCATAATTTCCAGATTTCTTGCCGCCCAAGTATTTCTTATTCTATTCGATTTGGGTTTCTTGATCCGACAAGTTTAGTTCTCTGTTTTCTATTTTTGTTGCAACCAATTTGTTTATAGATCTCGTAGGACTTTCCTGTGACTTGACGACTCGATCTTGGTCCGTGCGCAACCCCTTATCATTTGGTATTAGATTTTGGGCGTTTTGGGTGTTCTTGGTTGATTTCTAAACTGATCTCCTTTTAAAAACATTAAACAACAGTTTTTACCCAAAAAAATTTTGGAAAAAAATTCATTTGAGTGGGTAAACGTTTTTCGATTGGTCTGAAATTCTACATGCATATTTGTGGCACTATGATACAATATTAAAAAATATTTCTCGCATAAAAATCTGTAGAAAAAGTCAAAAAATTTGAAAAAGACGAAATCAAGAAAAAAATTAAAAAAATATTCAGCGGGTTGAGTTTAGTGCCGAAACTTTCTAGATAAATATACAATATTTAAGGACATTCCAATTTAAATTTCGTGATTTGTGGAGATCAGGAATGATGCGATCCGGCTCGGTTGATTGAGTCGATTCACTTGATTGCCTGATCGTCGACGAGAAGTTTGTTCGATTTTGTAGATAGATGGAGTTAGATGATTTTTTTATAGCAAAAGCTGAGAAAATGGGTTCAAAAGATTGTTTGGGTAGATGTTTGATAGGTTCGGTAAAATAAAGAAATATTGTTTATAATTTAATAGTTAAAATGGAATGGAAAAATAGAACTCAAGCGAAGAACGATTCAATACTATATGAAGTATTGCCCCGGGACTTATATTGCTCAAGGTGGATTAAATGGATTGTCGAAGATGGACCTTGACCCGTTACCTATAGAGAGGTAGGAACCAAAGGTATAAAAACGTGGATGAACGCCACACCAGGATGGTGATAAGTTCAAGAAGTCGGGTTGACGCCACTAGCGAGCTAGATAAGTCAGACGAGACTCAAACGAAATCGGATTGGAGGTAACCTCACAATAAGTTTAATAATCAGAAATGTCTAACCTTTTTACAAAGAGAAAAGAACTATTTATAGATTACATTAGATAGCCAAATAGACTAAGTAAATTCGGCTTTAATTGAATTAAACTAATCTAGAAATGTATCTTTAAAGGCTATGTCCAAATTCGGCT
Source organism: Gossypium raimondii (assembly GCF_025698545.1). Taxonomy (NCBI): domain Eukaryota; kingdom Viridiplantae; phylum Streptophyta; class Magnoliopsida; order Malvales; family Malvaceae; genus Gossypium; species Gossypium raimondii. The sequence continues at coordinate 24,155,041 of NC_068576.1, read as the reverse complement.
GAATGGTACTTCAATGGGCAGCTTCATGGCTAAGGAAATGAACTTGAAGGCTTGGTGAATGTATGGGAGAGCAATGGACATGTCTAGGTTCGGCCAAGGTGTGAATGGACACTCCAAGAGATGCCTTTTGGCCGAATAGGTACTTAGGAGATCATGGACAGCAACCGATGCATGTAAGTGAATGTTCATGCATTCTTCCATTCATTGTATTAAATCATTCATGCATCATCCTTACGTTCATTGAACCAGCCCATTCATGAATCATCTTTAATTGTGTTCCCACATCATGCATTGTAAGTAGACGTTCATGCACCTAGCTTGAATGAATCTCCACATTCGGCTGTACCTACATGAAACATGAACAAATTAATTAAAGATAATTAACACATAAATTAAAATAGACAAATTTAATAAAGTCTTAAGCTAGACATATTAAATTCGGCTAAGACAACTTTAAAACATGGAATAAATCAAAACATAATTATGAGCTGTAATAACTTAAACTAAGTTAATAAAATACTTTAATTATTCAACCAATAAAATAAATGAGCTGAATTGTAGCTAAATTGAGCTCGATTGAGCTGAAATGAGTCTGAGTGAAACGAGCTAGAAAAGCTAAAATGGAGCTGAAATTGAGTTGAAGTTAGCTTGCACTAAGGTGCATGGTTTCTTCAAGGAGTTGGATCGAGCTTCCTCATCTTCAACAAGCTGATTCTCCTTCCAAAATTTGAACAACAAAGCTGAAACAACTTCATGAAATCGCTTGGACCTAGCTCGGGTCATTGGTCCCTTTGGAAGCTCGAGGGAATCAAGACGAGGACTTGATGGGGCTTGGGGCGTGGTCACATCATCCCCCCTTCTTCAAAACGACTTGTCCTCAAGTCGAGCTGTTTATTCTCTAGAAAATAATCCGTCTTATGCAACTCTCCTTGAATGAATGGAACAATTAGTCGTTCATAAGCTGTTGCAAAAGAACTTACAATATTCGGCATTAAAGATGGCAAATGAATCAATGAATATAGACAACCATTAATCATCAAGAAACGATCAAAACAAATATGTGGATCATGCATAGTCGTATCAAGACAAGTATGAGTCATGTTAAAAGGCAGTTTTAAAACATCATTCTTAAAATCACATGAACAAAACTCCTTCCATATCCATAACTCATCAAATGGTCGAGATGAAAACAAATATGTTTTCAAGCATTCAAACTTTTCAATTTGCATCCACAAGTCATTGTTCAAGTAAATGGAATGCAAGTAAGGAGACATGAAATTTAAATCTTCATCACAAACATGCAAATGAAAAGTTTCATATGACTCATGATTTCGCATGTTTGACACTCACAATTGTCGTTTGGTTTTGTTCTCAACAACGACTTCATCACATTTTCCAAAGAAAAAAATCTTCTTATCATTACTCAAAACGGATATATCATCATCAAACAAAATCAAACAATTAACCGCAATAGGATTCAAGCGATTTTTAGCATTCAAGGTGTCTTCAAAAATTTCATTTACGTTCGACTTAAGAAAAGATGATCGCATAACATCAGAATTCATACCTTGTCCACCTTTAGGAATTGGGAATTGAAGATCGATTTTACCTTTTTCAATCATCACAAACCTTCTTCCTTCAGACTTGTATTGTAATTGGAGCTCCTTCTTTGAATTAACCTGAAATGGAGTAACAAGGAGACAATGGTTATTTAATTCTCTTTTCTTTTTCTCACTCACCTTTGTTGTGATTTCTTTTCTTTTCAACACTCCCATTTTTTATAATTTTTTGTTTCTTTTGTTTTTCTATTTTTTCTCTTTCTCATCTTCCTTTTCAATGCTCTCTTTTTCTTTTGCTTGTTCCATGGATCGCTTAAGACGTTGTTGAGCTTCCATGACTTGTTGCGGGGACAAGGGTACCAAAGTAACATTTTTACCCTTATGTTGAAATGAATATTGATTAGCTGAAACGAGCTAGAAAAGCTAAAATGGAGCTGAAATTGAGTTGAAGTTAGCTTGCACTAAGGTGCATGGTTTCTTCAAGGAGTTGGATCGAGCTTCCTCATCTTCAACAAGCTGATTCTCCTTCCAAAATTTGAACAACAAAGCTGAAACAACTTCATGAAATCGCTTGGACCTAGCTCGGGTCATTGGTCCCTTTGGAAGCTCGAGGGAATCAAGACGAGGACTTGATGGGGCTTGGGGCGTGGTCACATCAAGGAACACCTCGAACGAAGTTGTCAAGTTACTCTGCAGTTTTTTCAGGTTTTTCGGTATCAGCAAATTTTATTGATTCTTAGCTGTAGGTTTTCATTTGTTTTGCTTTTATTCTTCCTTTACACTATTTAACACCTTCTTGTCTCTTGTGTTAGTAGGATTTAAAAGTGTGCACAATTCTTCCTCGGTGCAACACAAATCAATTGGTGTCTTGTCACTTTTGGACTCATAGTGCAATTAGGATTATTTGGTAGTTATGGTTCATACACTTTCTAATTGATTGATATAGACTCTACTAAAGAACTCACAAGACTGAATTCTACCTTTTTAAGAATTTGATTTTCCTTTTTGAGTGATTAACGGTGAGGTTTGTTAATTTTTTTGAGTGTTGAGTGTTTGTTTTGCAGGTTTTAAAATAAGATGTCTAGAATTGGTCAAGTCGATGATGAGAATAATGACCATAATGAGGTCCGTGTAGTCCGTCGCACCCTTAACATCCAAATGAGAGACGATGTTGATAATCAAAGGACCAATATTTTCCATTCTAGGTGTTTTATAAAAGGTAACTTGTGTTCACTTATTATTGATAGTGGGAGTTGTTCAATGTTATTTGGTGGATTCTTTAAAGTTACCTTGTACCGAGCACCCTAAGCCATATCACCTTCAAAGGCTTAATGAATGCTCAGAAGTTAAAGTTACAAAGCAGGCCTTGATCACTTTTAAGCTTGGGAATTACGAGGATGAGGTATGGTGTGATGTGGTCCCAATGCATGCGACACACTTGCTCCTTGGACGGCCTTGGCAACTTGATCGTGATGTTACACACCAATGTAAGCTCAATAGATACTCCCTTGTGTTTAAAGGCCGAAAATTCACTTTTGATCCTTTAAATCGCAATGATGTATATAAGGATCAATTAGAGATGATGAAATTTTGTGAGGGGGTGAGGGAGAAAGGACAAATACAAAAGACAGAGAGAAAAGAGGCCAGTAGTGAAAAAAGTCAAAATATAAATGGCCCAAAGGTGAGTGAATCCGCAAGTGGTAAAATTAGAGTGAAAATTTTGATGGCAACAAAAAAAGATGTGCAGAGAGCCCTACTCAATAAACAGCTTGTATCCTTGTGCGGTTTAGGCAAAACTATTTATCTTTATCTAACATTAACGAAAATTTACCTAGTGTGTTTCAGTTCAGTGTCTTTTGCTGGATTATGAGGATGTTTTCAGTGAGGCCACTAAAGGTTTACCAGCTTTACGTGGGATAGAGCATCAAATTGACTTAGTACCCAGAGCTTCAATACCAAATCGACCAGCCTATAGAAGCAATCCCGAGGAGACAAAGGAATTGCAAAGGCAAGTTGAGGAGTTACAAGACAAAGGGTATATTCGTGAGAGCCTAAGCCCTGGTGTCGTTCCTGTCTTATTGGACCAAAGAAAGATGGTACGTATAGAATGTGTGTTGATTGCCGTCCAATCAACAAAATAACGGTAAAGTATAGACATCCAATTCCTCGACTTGATGATATGCTTGATGAATTACATGGTTCAATTATATTTACTAAAATTGATTTAAAAAGCGGTTATCATCAAATTCGAATGAGGGAAGGGGATGAATGGAACACGGCCTTTAAAACAAAATTTGGATTGTATGAATGGTTAGTTATGCCTTTCGGCCTTACTAATGCACCGAGTACATTTATGAGATTAATGAATCACGTTTTAAGGCTTCACTTGGGTAAATTTGTAGTAGTTTACTTTGATGATATTTTGATTTACTTAAAGACATTAGATGATCATGTTTTCCATGTTAGAACCGTTTTAGATATTCTACGAGCTAAAAAATTGTTTGTCAACCTTGATAAATGCACATTTTGTTGTGATAAGCTAATATTTTTAGGTTTCATAGTCAGTGCTCAAGGTATTCATGTCGATGAGGACAAAGTCAAGGCAATCAATGAGTGGCCTACTCCTAAATCGGTAACTGAGGTGAGATCTTTTCATGGTTTAGCTAGTTTTTATAGACGATTTGTGAAAGATTTCTCCACTATTGCTGCCCCATTAACAGAGGTTATAAAAAATCCGTGGGTTTCAAATGGGGTGAAACTCAACAAAAGGCTTTTTAGGCCCTAAAAGCTAAGTTATGTTCTGCTCCTCTTCTTAAATTACCTAATTTTACTAATACTTTTGAACTTGAGTGTGATGCTTCAGGAATTAGCATTTGCGCCATTTTAATGCAAGATAAGCAACCAATTGCTTATTTTAGTGAAAAATTAAATGGTGCACAATTAAACTACTCAACTTATGATAAAGAACTTTTGGCATTGGTTCGTGCACTTCAAGTATGGCAACATTATTTGCTAAACAATTAATTTGTCATACATACAGATCATGAATCCCTCAAGTGGTTAAAGGGACAAAGTAAGTTGAGTAAACGGCATGCCCGATGGGTAGAATTCATTGAAACATTCCCTTATGTGATAAAATATAAAACGTGTAAAGTTAATGTAGTTGCGGATGCTTTGTCTAGACGATATGCTTTAATAACTACATTGACTGCTAAAGTATTAGGGTTTGAGCATATTAAGGAATTATATAATGATGATACTGATTTCGGCCATATCTATAGAAATTGTGGACATACTACTTTTGAGAAGTTTTATCTCATAGGTGGCTTTCTTTTTCGTATAAACAGGTTATGCATACAAAAGTGTTCCATGCCAGACTTATTGATGCATGAGGCCCATAGTGGGGGTTTAATGGGACATTTTGGAGTGTCCAAAACACTAGACATCTTGCAAGAACACTTCCATTGGCCACATATGAAGAAGGATGTCAAAAAGGTATGTTCTAAGTGCATTACATGCAAACAAGCAAAATCGAAGTAATGCCTCATGGCCTTTACACTCCTTTGTCGATTCCTACTTCACCATGGGTAGACTTATCCATGGATTTTATTCTAGGTTTGCCACGAACTAAGAAAGGAAGAGATAGTATATTTGTTGTTGTTGACAGGTTTTCCAAGATGGCACATTTTATTCCTTGTCACAAAACAGATAATGCTACACATGTGGCAGACTTAGTTTTTACAAAGGTGGTAAGACTTCATGGCATCCCTAAAACAATTGTTTCTGACAGAGATGTTGATACGAGATCAAAGGCCCGACGACCATCCAGGAGTTTGTTAGTAAGGCCTTAGATGCGTACACAAAAGAAAGGGAAAATCAAGATTTCAAATATTGGGAATCTAGGTCCAAGACACCAAATCTTGCAGCCAAAGCGCATTGGATCTCCGTTACGAGCATCAACGATTCAATTTCGGTAGGAGATGGATCACAAGCCCAAATTCTTGAGGGCAAGGCCCAATAAGAAGATTCCAAGCCCAATCAAGAAATCCACCCATACTTAGTTGAAAAATCAGGCCAAATTGTCAAAGTGGCCCAAGTTGTAAAGTTTTATTTTTATTTATTTATTTATTTATTTTACTTAGTTTAAATTTTTATATTCAGTCCAAGAGTCCCAAATAAAAGACCCTTGGCCGAATTTCCATATTAAAATAATTAGGAGTTTTTTTAGTTTTAGTTTTAGTGTTCTAATTAAATTAGGAAAACATTTGAAAGGCCTATTTATATGGCTTGGCCAGCCACCCTACATTACATTACAATTACATTGAAAATTTCAGATTTGATTTGAGTGAAAATTCTCTTTGAGTTCTCCAAGAATTTTCTCTTGAGTTTTCTTTAGAAGTTGTTTTAACAATCTTTTTGATTGTGAGAGCCATCTTCAACCTTCTTCTTGCCATTGATATTCTTTGGAGGGGAGATTAGAGCCGTTTGAAGGGAGTTGTGAGATCTTTCGGGATTTCAAGGCTTCTTAGGACTTATCTTTTAATTTCTTACTGTCAATTCTTTCTTTATTTCTGCTTGTGCTGAATCTTTATCTAATTTATTTTCTATTTTTTATTGTGTTTTCAGCCTTTTTCTATCTTAAGGAATCAGCCCAAAAAAAATCCCCAATTTCTAGGGCTCTTCCATACTCTTTTTGGGCGAAATCAGATTGTTGAAATTTGGGGAAAACTATCTTGGTGTTCAATTGGGCAGAATCGCAATCTCCTCTAGGGTTTCAAGATTCCTTATTAACACTTATTTCTATTCTCAATTTGATTCTTTCTTGTTTTGGGGATTTTATTTCAGATCTGAAAATTCAAAATCTAATCTTTTAATTTTCTGTTTGTTTCAGATCTAATTGTTTAGGGTTTTCGTAGGAGTTTCTCGTGACTTGAAACTCGATCTTGGTCCGCATAACCCGTATCATTTGGTATCAGATTTTGGGCGTTTTGGGTGTTCTTGGTTGATTTCTAAACTGATCTCTATTTTTAAATTACAAACAGCAGTTTTACCGAAAAATTTTCAAAAAATTCATTTGAGTGGGTAAACGTTTTCGATTGATCTAAAATTTTACATACATATTTGTGGCACTATTATTGAATATAAAAAAATATTTCCCGCAAAAAAAATAAGTCGAAAAAGTCAAAAAATTGAAAAAAGACGAAATCCAATAAAAAATTAAAAAAATATTCAGCGGGTTGAATTTGTGCCCAAATTTTCCAGATCAAAAATTCAATATTTGAAGACATTCCAGATTTAATTTTGTGATTTTTTGAGATCGGGAACACCTCGAACGAAGTTGTCAAGTTACTCCGCAGTTTTTCGGGTTTTCTGTTTTCAACAATTTTTATTGATTCTTAGCTGTAGGTTTTCATTTGTTTGCTTTTTATTCTCCCTTTACAATATCTAACACCTTCTTGTTTCTTGTGTTAGTAGGATTTAAACGTGTGCCCAATTCTTCCTCGGTGCAACACGAATCAATTGGTGTCTCGTCAGTTTTTGGCATCCTAGTGCACATTAGGATTCTTTGGTAGATCGGTTCATCCACTCTCTAATTGGTTGATATAAACTCGATAAAGAACTCACAAGATTGAATTCTACCTCATTGAGAATTTGAATTTTCTTTTGAGTGATTAACGGTGAGGTTTGCTAACTTTTATTTTTGAGTGTTGAGTGTTTTGCAGATTTTAAAAAAATGTCTACAGTGATAATAATGGTGACATATTTAAAAATTCCAACAACAGTTGGATGAACAGTTCTTTGCTCTTGAGCTTTGACTGCTACCATCAATGAGGTGCGATTGAATCAAGAACCTCATCCAATCAAAGAAGATAGGGATAACCAAACCCAAAGGCGCGGCCCTCGACGTGTCACTAGAATAGATGATGATTTTCATGATCGTGGGCAACCTTATTTGGCAAAACCGAAATTCACAATTCCCCAATTTCGTGGTAAGAATGATCCTGACGCTTATTGTGAATGGGAATCTAAGATTGAACTTATGTTTCGGTATTATAAATGTCTGGATGATGAAAAGGTAGCGTTAGCAACACTGGAATTTTCTGATTATGCATTAAGTTGGTGGACTCAACTTAAGGTAAACCGCCATCGGAATTATGAAGGTGAGATTTCGACATGGGATGAGTTGAAACAGATTATGCGTAAAAGGTTTATTCCACCTCACTACTATAGAGAAATTAAAACAAAGCTGAGAAGACTTATCCAAGGTAGTAGGACGATGGATGAATATTTTAAAGAGATGGAGATGCTCATTCAGAGAGCTAACATGGAGGAGGATGAAGAAACAACTATGGTTCGATTCATTGATGGTTTGAACAGGCCGATAGCTAATACATTGAGGCTACAAACTTATATTGATTTGGAAGAAGCAGTTCACAAAGCCATTGAGATCGAGCAACAATTAAAGGAACAAAGGTTTGGGTCATTCTCTACTTCACAATATTACCGAGGTAACAATTCCAATTCTGATTTTAAGAGTTCAAAACCACCTTTTGTTACTAATAAGTCTTCTTTGAGTAACAAGCAGTCAGATTGAAAAAAAGGGGCTCCTGCTAAAACGCAAACACCTTCTAAGCAGCCCAATTTAGGTGATTCGAGTGTGAAGAGGACTCGTGAGGTTGAATGTTTTAAGTGCAAAGGGCGTGGTCATTATAGTAGGGAATGCCCTAACACGAGATTCCTTCTTCTAAAAGATAATGGTGAGTATACTTTCGACTCTGATAAAACAGATCCAGATATGCCAGAACTTGTTGATGATAGTGATAATGGTGAAGAGTTGGTTGAACCACCCAGAGAAGGAGACTTTGCTGATTTTCAATGCCTTGTAGTTCGTCGAACCCTTAACATTCAGATGAAAGATGATGATAGCCAAAGGGCCAATATTTTCCATTCTCGGTGTTTTATTAAAGGTAACTTATGTTCACTCATTATTGATAGTGGTAGTTGCTCAAATGTGGTGAGTAGCTATTTGGTTGATTCTTTAAAGTTACCTTGCACCAAACACCCTAAGCCATATCACCTTCAGTGGCTTAATGAATGTTCCGAAGTTAAAGTTACGAAACAGTCCTTGGTCACTTTTACACTCGGCAATTATGAAGATGAAGTATGGTGTGACGTAGTCCCAATGCATGCGGCACATTTGCTCCTTGGACGACCTTGGCAATTTGATCGCGATGTTACACACCAAGGTAAACTTAATCGATACTCCCTTGTATTTAAAGGTAAGAAATTCACTTTTGCTCCTTTAAATCCTACTGATGTATATAAAAATCAATTGAGGATGATAAAATTTTGTGAGGGGGTAAGGGAGAAAGAGCAAGTACAAAAGACAGAGAGAAAAGAGGCTAATAGTAGTGGAAAAAGTCAAAATTTAAAAAGCCCAAAGGTGAGTGAATCCTCTAGTGGTAAAATGAGCGAAAAAATCTTTTGGCAACAAAAAAAGATGTGAAGAGAGCCCTACTTAATAAACAGCCTTGTATCCTTGTGAGGTTTAGGCAAAATTATTTATCTTTATCTAACATTAACGAAAATTTGCCTAGTGTGTTTCAATCTCTTTTGCAGGATTATGAGGATGTTTTTAGTGAGGCCCCTAAAGGTTTACCACCTTTACGAGGGATAGAACATCAAATTGACTTAATACCCGGAGCTTCAATCCCAAATAGACCAGCCTATAGATGCAATCCTGAGGAGACAAAGGAATTGCAAAGGCAAGTTGAGGACTTACTAGACAAAGGGTACATTCATGAGAGCCTAAGTCCTTGTGCTGTTCCTGTCTTATTGGTGCCAAAGAAAGATGGTACGTTTCGTATGTGTGTTGATTGTCGCTCAATCAACAAGATAACGGTAAAGTATCGACACCCAATCCCTAGACTTGATGATATGCTTGATGAATTACATGGTTCAATAATATTTACAAAAATTGATTTAAAAAGCGGTTATCATCAAATTCGAATGAGGGAAGGGGATGAATGGAAAACAGCTTTTAAAACAAAATTTGGATTGTATGAATGGTTAGTTATGCCTTTCGGCCTTACTAATGCACCTAGTACATTTATGAGATTAATGAATCATGTTTTAAGGCTTCACTTGGGTAAATTTGTAGTAGTTTACTTTGATGATATTTTAATTTACTCCAAGTCATTAGATGATTATGTTTTCCATGTTAGAACCGTTTTGGATATTCTGCGAACTGAAAAATTATTTGCCAACCTTGATAAATGCACATTCTGTTGTGATAAACTAATATTCTTAGGTTTCATAGTTAGTGCTCAAGGTATTCATGTCGACGAGGACAAAGTCAAGGCAATTAAGGAGTGGCCGACTCCTAAATCGGTAACTGAGGTGAGATCTTTCCATGGTTTAGCTAGTTTTTATAGACGATTTGTGAAAGATTTCTCTACTATTGCTGCCCCATTGACAGAGGTTATAAAGAAATCAGTGGGTTTCAAATGGGGTGAAACCCAAGAAAAAGCCTTTCAAACTCTAAAAGCTAAGTTATGTTCTGCTCCTTTGCTTAAATTACCTGATTTTGCTAAAACTTTTGAACTTGAGTGTGATGCTTCAGGAATTGGAATTGACGCTGTTTTAATGCAAGATAAGCAACCTATTGCTTATTTTAGTGAGAAATTGAATGGTGCACAGTTAAACTACTCGACTTATGACAAAGAACTATTAGCATTAGTTCGTGCACTTCAAGTATGGCAACATTATTTGCTGCCTAATGAGTTTGTCATACACACAGATCACGAATCTCTTAAATGGTTAAAGGGACAAGGTAAGTTGAGTAAAAGACATGTTCGATGGGTAGAATTCATTGAAACATTCCCTTATGTGATACAATATAAAACAGGTAAAGATAATGTAGTTGCAGATGCTTTCTCTAGACGATATACTTTAATAACTACATTGAATGCTAAAGTCTTAGGGTTCGAACATATTAAGGAACTATATGATGATGATGCTGATTTCGGCCATATCTATAAGAATTGTGGACATACTGCTTTCGATAAATTTTATCTTGTAGATGGCTTTCTTTTTCGTATGAACAGGTTATGCATACCAAAGTGTTCCATGAGAGACTTATTGATTCATGAGGCCCATAGTGGAGGTTTAATGGGACATTTTGGAGTGGCCAAAACACTGGATATCTTGCAAGAACACTTCCATTGGCCACATATGAAAAAGGATGTCGAAAAGGTATGTTCCAAGTGCATTACATGCAAACAAGCAAAATCTAAGGTAATGCCTCATGGCCTTTACACTCCTTTACCGATTCCTACTTCACCTTGGGTAGATTTATCCATGGACTTTATTCTAGGTTTGCCTCGAAATAAGAAAGGAAGATATAGTATATTTGTTGTTGTTGACAGGTTCTCAAAGATGGTACATTTTATTTCTTGTCACAAAACAGATGATGCTACACATGTAGCAGACTTATTCTTTAAAGAGGTGGTAAGACTTCATGGCATCCCTAAAACAATTGTTTCTGACAGAGATGTCAAATTTCTTAGCCACTTTTGGAAGGTATTGTGAGGTAAGCTTGGTACTAAATTACTTTATTCCACTACATGTCACCCCCAAACTGATGGCCAAACCGAAGTAGTTAATCGGATCTTAGGGACTTTATTACGATCTGTTGTGGGAAAGAACATTAGAAATTGGGAAGAATGCCTACCGTTTGTTGAATTTGAATATAATAGATCTATTCATTCTACAACTGGTTATTCTCCATTTGAACTTGTTTATGGTTCTAACCCACTAACAGTACTTGATCTTGCGCCATTACCACTTGAACACATTGTTAATATAGATGGTGAACAGAAAGCTGAGTTGGTGAAATCCTTACATGAGCAGGCTAGGCAACGAATAGCCAAAACATATGATGCCAACACCAACAAAGCAAACAAGGGGCGCAAACGGGTTGTCCTAGAACCCGGAGATTGGGTTTGGGTCCATATGAGGAAAGAACGATTTCCTGCAAGAAGAAAGACCAAGTTGGACCCAATGGGCGATGGGCCTTTCCAAGTACTCGAGAGGATCAACGATAATGCCTATAAAATTGATCTACCTGATGAGCACAATGTAAGTTCTACTTTTAATGTGGCTGACTTGTCCCCATTTGATTTTTCAGATTCGAGGTCGAATCTTTTTGAGGAAGGGGGGAATGATACGAGATCAAAGGCCCGACAAATGCGTTCCAAACTAAATGGGACCATCCAGGAGTTTGTTAGCAAGGCCTTAGATGCGTACACAAAAGAAAGGGAAAATCAAGATTTCAAATATTGGGAATCTAGGTCCAAGACACCAAATCTTGCAGCCAAAGCGCATTGGATCTCCGTTATGAGCATCAACGATTCAATTTCGGTAGGAGATGGATCACAAGCCCAAATTCTTGAGGGCAAGGCCCAATAAGAAGATTCCAAGCCCAATCAAGAAATCCACCCATACTTAGTTGAAAAATCAGGCCAAATTGTCAAAGTGGCCCAAGTTGTAAAGTTTTATTTTTATTTATTTATTTATTTATTTTATCAATTTGATTCTTTACTGTTTTGGAGATTTTATTTCAGTTCTGAAAATTCAAAAATCTAATCTTTTAATTTTCTGTTTCGTTTCAAATCTAATTGTTTAGGGTTTTCGTAGGAGTTTCTCGTGACTTGGCAACTCGATCTTGGTCCGCGCGCAACCCCGTATCAGATGTCAAATTCCTTAGCCACTTTTGGAAGGTATTGTAGGGTAAGCTTCGTACGAAATTACTTTATTCAACTACATGTCACCCCCAAACCGATGGCCAAACTGAAGTATTTAATCGAATATTAAGAGCCTTATTACGATCTGTTGTGGGAAATAACATTAAAAATTGGGAAGAATGTCTACCATTTGTCGAATTTGCATATAATAGATCTATTCATTCTACAACTGGTTATTCTCCATTTGAAGTTGTTTATGGTTTTAACCCACTAACAGTACTTGATCTTGCGCCATTACCACTTGAACATATTGTTAATTTAGATGGCGAACAGAAAGCTGAGTTGGTGAAATCCTTACACGAGAAGGCTAGGCAACGAATAGCCAAAACAAATGACGTCAACACCAACAAAGCAAACAAGGGGCGCAAACGGGTTGTCCTTAAACCCAGAGATTGGGTTTGGGTTCATATGAGGAAAGAATGATTTCCTACAAAAAGAAAGACCAAGTTGGACCCAAGGGGCGGTGGGCCTTTTCAAGTACTCGAGCGGATCAACGATAATGAATACAAAATTGATCTACCCGGTGAGTGCAATGTAAGTTCTACTTTCAGTGTGGCTAACTTATCTACATTTGTTTTTTCAGATTTGAGGACGAATCTTTTTAAGGAAAGGGGGAATGATAAGAGTCACAAAGGCCCAACTCAAGCTCAAGAACGTGATGGGCTCAAATTACCACAAGGCCCAATAACAAGGTCAAAGGCCAGAAAAATGTGTTCAAAACTAAATGAAACCATTCAAGAATTTAGTAGCAAGGCCTTAGATGAGTACACGAAGGAAAAAGAAAATCAAGATTCACTTTCTTGTTTTCAAGAAAATCAACAAACTGAATCTTGGTCCAATTTTGATGTTTGGAGCGATTTCAAGAATCAAGAAAATCAAGATTTCAAATCTTGGAAATCTTTGTCCAAGAAACAGAATCTTGAAGCTAAGGCGCATTGGATCTCAATTACGAGCATCAACGAACCAATTTTGGAAGGAAACGGACTACAAGCCCAAGTTCTTAAAGGCAAGGCCCAATAAGATGTTCCAAGCCCAATCAAGAAAGTAAAATGAGACTTAGTTGAGAATCAGGCCAAATTGTTAAAGTGGCCCAATTTGTAAAATTTTAATTCTTTAAATACCTAGTTTAATTTTTAGACTTTATGATTAATGCCTATGTAAAAAATTCAGCTCAAGCAGCCCATTAAATGCCTTGGCCTAATTTTTCCCTCTAAATTGAATAATTAGGTTTTTTTTTTAGTTTTCTAATAAGATTAGGAAAATAGTTAGAAGGCTATTAATAGGCTTGGCCGGCCACCTTATGAAAACATTTTAATAATACATTAAAATCAGATTTGTTTTGTTGAGTGAAAATTCTCTTTGACTTCTCCCAGAATTTTCTCTTGAGTTTTCTTTAGAAGGAGTTTTAACAATCTTTTTGATTGTGGGAGCCATCTTCAACCTTCTTCTTGCCATTGTTCTTTATTGGAGAGAAGATTAGAGTCGTTTGAAGGGAGTTGTGAAATCTTTCGGGATTTTAAGGCTTCTTAGGACTTTCTTTATTTTCTTCCTGTTCGTTCTTCTTTATTAATTTCTACTTGTGCTGATTTATTGATTGACTTGTGATTAATTGTTCTTGTTGCATTTCAGCCATTCCAAACTTCAAGATCTGACTCGGCTTCGTTCTTAGGCCTCAAGAAGCGTTCTTAATTCATAATTTCCAGATTTATTTCCACCCAAGTATTTCTTATTCTATTCGATTTGGGTTTCTTGATCTGACAAGTTTAGTTCTCTGTTTTCTATTTTCGTTGCAGCCAATTTGTTTATAGATCTCGTAGGACTTTCCCGTAACTTGACGACTCGATCCTGGTCTGCGCGCAACCCCCTATCAGTAATTGTGTATAAGGCGCCAGACCAAGCCTTCTATCTATTTTCCTAACCTTATTAGGAAAACTAAAAAAAAACCTAATTATTAACTTCAAGGGAAATTCGGGCAAGGCTTTTAATGGGCTTCTTGGGCTGAAATTTTTTACTTAGGAATTTAATCATAAAGTCCAAAAATTAAACTAAGTATTTAAAAAAATAAAATTTTACAAATTGGGCCACTTTGACAATTTGGCCTGATTTTCAACTAAGTCTAATTTAAATTTCTTAATTGGGCTTGTAATCCGTTTTCTCCCGAAATTGGTTCGTTGATGCCCGTAACTGAGATCCAATGCGCCTTAGCTGCAAGATTCGGTTTCTTGGGCCAAGATTTCCAATATTTGAAATCTTGATTTTCTTGATTCCTGAAATCGCTTAAAATAGCAAGATTGGACCAAGATTCGGTTTCTTGATTTTCTTGAAAACAAGAAAGTGAATCTTGATTTTCTTTTTCCTTTATATAAGCAACTAAGGCCTTCCTAATGAAGTCTTGAATGATTACATTTAGTTTCGTACGCATTTGTCTGGCCTTTGACCTCGTTATTGGGCCTTGTGGTAATTTGAGCCCATCACGTTCTTGAGCTTGAGTTGTGATACGAGCTCGGTTATGGATGTCTCGAGTCATATGTGATGCCAAATCATGAATTCGAGTAAGAAGTTGCTTGTCCGAGTTTGGTTCAAAATTTGTAGTAAAATAGTTGCTGTAGCAAATGAAAAAGGGTTTTTAGTGAAAGGTGCAAGATAGGTAATGAAATGGATAGATGGAATCGGCTAAGGCCAAAGAAAGAACCAACAATAAAAGGGGAATTGTTGACCCGAATCTTAACAAGGCACTTAGGTGAGTTTTGGTTCGAAAATGGATAGTTAAACCTTGACCCTCTACCAAGAATGATAGGAACCAGAGGTGTTTAAACGCCACACCAGCAAGGTGATAAGTTTGGTTAACAAGGAAAAGAATTGACGACACAAGAAAGCTTAATAAGTCGATTCAGTCCCGTAAAAGAACAATGAGAATTGGATAGTCTCACAAGTCTAAAATTTAGCATAATGTTGACAAAAAGTGTCTCCAGCATTTTGATTACAACATATTTATAGTAAAAGAGAAGCCCAGCTGAATGGTCACTAATAACCAGCTTAAATAAGTTAATTAATAAGTTGAAATATCTTAATAACTAAGCTCAATCCTTTTGAAATGTTCTAGGCCTTGGAAACGGTAATGGGCAGCAGCTTAAAGTCCCAATTCAGATGAATAAATGAGCTGATTTCTTAGGCTGCAAGAGTTCAACGTTTTCAACAGCCAATGACTTCAATTCTCTCCATTAAATCAGCCTTGAGAAGCCTAATGAACAGCAGTAGCATTTAGTGGCATCTTGGGCACACAAACAGCCCTTGGTGTGAACTTGTGGATGCAATCGGTCACAAGTGTGAAAGGATGTTCTTGAACAGCCACCAATTGTGAAAAGGATATGTGAGCTGAATGGTCAGGTGTGGACACTCCTTTGTCCTTTGCTATGCACGAACTGCCCCTTTGGGAAGAGGAATGAGCTGCCAAATTAATTGTTGTATCATGCTCCCTTTAATGCCATCCATGCACCAAGCTGATTCCAGCTGAATGTACACCTAAAAACAACAATTAAAATTCGGTCAAGACACCTTTAATGTGCTTAATTAAGTTGTCTTAGCTTTGGACACTTTAAATAACTGTTAAGACTAAAACAAATTAAATGGGCTAAAGACAACTTAAATTGCTGTAGTAATTTAGACAAATTAATTGACGTAGACCTATTAATGCCAAAACTAATTACACAAATTAAATGGCTTAAAAACACATTTAACACTTAACTAAATTAATTAAATACTTAAACTAAACTAACTAAAATTTATTTAAGCAGCTAAGTTCTATTCCAGCAACTAAAATGCATGAAGTTAAAATAAACTCAAAATGAGCAAACGGGCTCATTAAGCTGGAAACGAGCTGAATTGAGCTCAACAAGCTAGAATCGAACTAATTCAACATTTAAAGGATTGCTAACAACACTTAGGGAGCTGGACCAAAGGCGT
Organism: Gossypium raimondii; assembly: GCF_025698545.1. Lineage (NCBI taxonomy): Eukaryota > Viridiplantae > Streptophyta > Magnoliopsida > Malvales > Malvaceae > Gossypium > Gossypium raimondii. The sequence continues at coordinate 24,138,714 of NC_068576.1, read as the reverse complement.
TTCTGGGGTGTGATCGTATCATTCCCTCCCTCTTTAAAGCGATTTGTCCTCAAATCGAGCCACTTGCTTGAGAAAAAAATTTCGAGATCACAAGCCCTTTTGTTCATGATCTAGACAGTATTGTTTCTAAAACTCCAGGAACCACAAATTGTTTGAAAAGAAAACGAGTTATTTCCATGCCCTCCCTCTTTAGGAGGAAACCATTCCAAAGAGTCACCTACACGAGAATGGAACGAATTAGTGACACTAAAATTTATAAACACAAATGATCTTTTCATAGTCTTTTTCAAAATTAGAATGCATAATCCAATGCCGGGATCAAAAACTTGAGTTGGCATTACCTTTTCATAATGATTTAGAAATTGAACAGTTAATCCAATGCTAGGATCAAAAGTAGAAGTGGATCTTACCTTTTCAAAATGGTTCTCCATACTCGGCAATAGAGAATGCATAATAATCAAATCAAAATTATAATCAAAATATATCGAGGAGTCCTCCAAATGTTCATGTAATCTAAGTTTCACTCGATCAATTTTACTTAAATATGCAGAATTTATATAACAAGGCAGATTTGAGACACCATCTTCAAATTCAAATGCACTAACCATTTTACATGCTATCGTCTTGTCACATATTCGGATCAAAAGAAAATTAAATAAGCATGCCTTCAAACATTCATATGTCTCGAATTTATTAAACAACAATATACAACATCCCCCGAAATCAAAGATTTGATTTTGTCTTGACAAGCCAACAAAATTCACATGTCTCGTTTTCAGATTTAATGACAAAGTATCATACAAGCAAAGATTGTTTACATGTTCATTCAAACAAAATTTACGATGCTTACTTTCTCTCAAAGGTGAACCAAAATAGCGAACTCCAGGGTTGAACACACAATATTGTTCACTCAATCCAAAATGCAGCGCAAGTTTCTTAATCACCAACAATTCACACAAGTGAAACAAAGAGAATTTGAGCATGCACATATTCAAACAATCATACATCATAAATCTCATTCAAACAGACTTGCTCAGACATGGGGAATTTAAGCAACAAATTAGAAAATTCAAATTATCACCACACACAAGCAGACTAGGTGTTTCACATGCCAACTTTTTATCACAAAAGACCAAATTTTGTTCGGGCTGATCTAATCCTACTATAGGAACAATCTTGCCAATATCATGATCCTTAGCAGAAAAACGCTTCGTATCACTATGTAAAATAAAATCATCATCATTCAAAATATGGAAATCAACCAAAACATGGTGAGGAGTTCTTTCAAAAACTAAGTTTTCGACAATCTCATCAATATCATTCAAGTGGGATTGTGGAGACTCGCATAACAAAGAACCCTTACCTTGTTTATCTTTATGCATAATTTCACCTTCAACCTTACCTTTCTCGATCAATTGAAATCGTCTCTCATCGGGAAGGTATTGAAGTTAAAATTTGTCAAGGGTATCTTCAGAAACCTGAAAAGAAGAAGTAATACGAAGGCAACTTGCATATGGGTTAGCAATAACACTCCTTGCTTTATTTTGTCCACTTACATCTTTCTCACTCGTTTCTTCAAGCTCTCTTTCTTTTTCCATAGAAAACTCAACTACTCTAGTTTCTTTTTCAATGACACTCGTTTCTTGCATACTTTCTTTTCTTTCTTCAGTCTCACTCTCTTTTTCAATTTCTTTCGCTTTTTCTTCTTTTGCAATTTCTTTTTCAATCTCTTTTTCACTTTCATTTTTCTCTTCTAGTCTTTCTTTTATCTCACATATTTTTAGAACTGAATTTTTCAATTTGATTTGGTCCTCATGGACTTGTTCTGGTGTGAGCGGCGCTAAGGTGATTTTCCTTCCTTGATGCTTGAGGAATACCTATTGGTACGATCATCATGAGTGACCTTTAGATCCAATTTCCATGGCCCTCCTAGCGACAAATGGCAGGTATGAATAGGTACCACGTCATAAATAACTTTGTCTTGATACTTACCGATAGAAAAGGCAATGCGCACTTGTTGAGTGACCTTAAATTTGCCTTCAACGCCAAGCCCTTGCAGTTGATAAAGTAGTGGAGGCTTGGTAGTGGTCAAGCCAAGTTTTTCCACCATTCGGACACTAGCCACGTTTGAGCTACTCTCTCCATCGATAACGGTGCAACATACTTTATCGTGAACACGGTATCGAGTATGAAATAGATTTTCACGTTGCGGTTCGTTCTCCAAATTTTGAAGGATTAAACTCCTTTTGATGTCAATGATATCATGTGTCAAATCCTCTTTATCTTCGACGTCTTGTGGCAATTCAAACTTAGAAATTTCTTGAAAGATGGTTCAACAAAATGTTAGAAAAATAAATTAGAAAAAAAATAATCCTCACCACAAAAAAAAATTCTCACAAGTTCTCTCGCAAAGAAAATAATAGATGGCACACCACTCGTGTTTCACTCCAACTATTGGCTTTTTTTTCCTTCACTCTATTGCTCTCACCAATCCTTGCCTTTTACCACTCAAACCGCCTCTCTAAGTTCTTTATGGGGACTATTTGGACCTAGCAGCAATCTCGAGTGGGTCGGCTTGTAAAGATAGTTGATGGTGTTGGGTAGGTTGACGTCGATTTAAGGTAGGCTAGGACAAATAGAGGCTGGTGTTAGGTGTGGCTGAATACTAAAGAATCAATAGACTAATTTTGGACAGCAAACAAAACTCTTACAATGTCAGAAACAAGTAACTTCATCACTTTCCTTTCTTTTTTTTTTGAATTTTTTTAACTACTAAATGCTGAATACAAAAGGAAAATTTGAATACAAAATAAACTATTTTTTTTCAAATTTCTTCTTTTTTTTATTTTTTTATTTTTTTACAATCTCGTAATACCGAAGACGATAATTTTTACTCCGATTTAGCTAGCTCTGATACCAAATGATACGCGCTTGATTACGGATGTCTCGAGTCGTACGTGATGCCCAATCATGAATTCAAGTAAGAAGTTGCTTGTCTGAGTTTGGTTCAAAATTTGTAGTAAAATAATTGCTGTAGCAAATGAAAAAGGGTTTTTAGTGAAAGGTGCAAGATAGGTAATGAAATGGATAGATGGAATTGGCTAAGGCCAAAGAAAGAACCAACAATAAAAGAGGAATTGTTGACCCGAATCTTAACAAGGCACTTAGGTGAGTTTTGGTTCAGAAATGGATAGTTAAATCTTGACCCTCTACCAAGAATGATAGGAACCAGAGGTGTTTGAACGCCACACCGTCAAGGTGATAAGTTCGATTAACAAGGAAAAGAATTGATGCCACAAGAAAGCTTGATAAGTCGATTCAGTCCCGTAAAAGAACAAGGAGAATTGGATAATCTCACAAGTCTAAAATTTAGCATAAATTCGACAAAAAGTGTCTCCAACATTCTGATTACAACATATTTATAGTAAAAGAGAAGCCTAGCTGAATGGTCACTAATAACCAGGTTAAATGAGCTAATTAATAAGCTAAAATATCTTAATAACTGATACGACCCTGGCCAAGGACGCCCTTGATTTCAGCTTGAATTCAGCTCCTCAAGCTCCATTTAGCTTGGTTCAGCTCATCGAATTTTATTTTAGCTCACATGAGCTTAATTCAGCTCGTTTGAGCTTGGTTTAAATTCAATTTAGCTCATTATTAGCTCTTTAGCTAAATTAATTTTATTTGCTGGAATAAATTAATTATTTAAGTTAATTAGTTAATTTAGTTACAGCTCTTAATTACTTGTCAGCTTATTGCATGTTATAATTATGTTGTGTTAGCCGAATTTAATTAGGTGGCTGGATTATATTTAATTTGTCTTAATACCATTTAGTTCAGCCAAATATACATTTGAACTTAATTTAGTTCATGTTTTTCTTGTAGGATGGCTAAATGCATGAAGGAGCATTAAAGTCCAAGTGCATGAATAGTTCAATACAACGTATGGGAGTATACATGAATGGCTAAATACATGAATGGTTGGATTCATGGATATTGCTTATTTTATGATAATTCAAGGTGTTTATTCAGCCAAGAAGAGCAACTAAATTCATTCTCCAAAAGCTGGCTGATGCACTTCCCAAAACAGCACCTATGCGTTCACATTTGGAGTTCACACCAAGGACCATTTGGCTGATCATTGTTCACACTTCCAAAGACTTTTCCAACTCCTTTTTCACACCTTCAAGGCTGTTCACGTTCACCTTTAATGCTGGTCTCTTTTCAGCCAAGAATTACATTTTAATGAGCTCATTTAAGCTCAATTGGCTGAACCTAGCTGCTGCCATTTCTCCAAGTGCATTTGCTCTTCTAGAAATCGTCCCTTGAGCTTCAAATTCAGCTGAATTTAGCTCCAGCAATTTAGTTTTATTTCCAAAATTTTCTAGCATTTTCTAGCCTAATTAATTACTTAGACATTAAGTCTTTGTTTTGGCCATTCGGCTACCTAGCTGAACACTATAAATAGTTGTTCATTTTCATTGTAAAAGGACTTTTGACTTTTGATCATTTGAATGAACTTTGTTCAAAGAGTGAGTTTTCTCCTCTCTAAATTAAATGCGAGTTTCGATCGACTTATCTAGCGTGCTAGTGGCGTCTATCGTTCTCTTTGAACTTATCACCTTGCTTTGGTGTGGCGTTCAACCCTTCTACAATTCCGTAATCCAACCTTGAACCGAATAGAAATCGGGTGACACTTTTAGTGTTGAATCGTTTCGGTGTTTAAGCTCATTTATCCATTCCAATCAATATCCTAGATTTTACCCAACTATAATATCTTTTTACAAAACCGAGCCTTCATTTATCCAACTTCCATTTTTCTTATTTTTATCATTAAATCGAACCTACTACCCCTTATAAATTTACCATCTCCTTAGCCAACCTTTTAAAACCATTTGAAAGCTTCCGCATCTTTAGCCTTATTTCATCCTATTTTCGATAACTCAACTATTCCTCGTCGACGATCAGGCAATTACGTGAAACGACTCGATTAACCCGGGCCGAATCGCATCAATAACTAAGCTCAATCCTTTTGAAATGTTCTAGGCCTTGGAAACGGTAATGGGCAGCAACTTAAAGTCCCAATTCAGCTGAATAAATGAGCTGATTTCTTAGGCTGCAAGAGTTCAACGTTTTGAACAGCCAATGACTTCAATTCTCTCCATTAAATCAGCCTTGAGAAGCCTAATGAACAGCAGTAGCATTTAGTGGCATCTTGGGCACACAAACAGCCCTTGGTGTGAACTTGTGGATGTAATCGGTCACAAGTGTGAAAGGGTGTTCTTGAACAACCACCAAGTGTGAAAAGGATATGTGAGCTGAAGGGTCAGGTGTGGACAATCCTTTGTCCTTTGCTATGCACGAACTGCCCCTTTGGGAAGAGGAATGAGCTGCCAAATTAATTGTTGTATTATGCTCCCTTTAATGCCGTCCAATGACCAAGCTGATTCTAGCTGAATGTACACCTAAAAACAACCATTAAAATTCGGTCAAGACACCTTTAATGTGCTTAATTAAGTTGTCTTAGCTTAGGACACTTTAAATAGCTGTTAAGACTAAAACAAATTAAATGGGCTAAAGACAACTTAAATTGCTATAGTAATTTAGACAAATTAAATGACTTAGACCTATTAATGCCAAAACTACTTAGACAAATTAAATGGCTTAAAAACACATTTAACACTTAAGTAAATTAATTAAATACTTAAACTAAACTAACTAAAATTTATTTAAGCAGCTAAGTTCTATTCCAGCAACTAAAATGCATGAAGTTAAAATAAACCCAAAATGAGCAAATAGATTGCCCTCTTCTGTTGTTTCTTTGCTCCAGGAATTTGAAGATGTATTTCTAGATGAAGTGCCGATCGGCTTGCCCCCCCATTGGAGGCATCGAGCATCAAATTGATTTTGAGCCCGGAGCAACGATACCTAACCAACTAGCTTATCAGAGTAACCCCAGGAAGACGAAAGAATTGCAAAAACAAGTTGCTAAATTGATGGAGAAAGGTTACATCTGAGAAAGTTTGAGTCCATGTGCGGTGCCTGTTTTACTAGTGCCTAAAAAGGACGACTCGTGGCGAATGTGCATTGATTGTCGCACCATTAATAAGATCACCATCAAGTATAGGCACCCAATTCCCCGTCTTGATGATATGCTTGATGAACTAAGTGAAGCCCAATTATTCTCAAAGATCGACTTAAAGAGCGGCTATCATCAGATTCGCATGCGGGAGGGTGATGAATGGAAGACCACATTTAAGACAAAATATGGTTTGTACGAATGGTTGGTAGTGCCATTCGATTTTACAAATGCTCCTAGTACATTTATGATATCAATGAATCATGTATTGCGTGCTTTCATTGGAAAATTTTGCGTGGTTTATTTTGATGATATTTTGATTTACAGCAAGTCGTTGGAAGACCACGTTCAGCATTTGCGTACGGTATTAGAAGTTTTGCAAAAGGAGGTACTTTATGCTAATTTCAAGAAGTGTTCTTTTTGTACTAACAAGGTTGTGTTTCTAGGATTTGTGGTGAGCGACGACGGCTAAGAAGTCGATCAAGAGAAAATCAAAGGAATCCAAGAGTGGCCACGTCCTACAAACATTAGCCAAGGGCGGAGTTTTCACGGGTTAGCAAGTTTTTATAGGAGGTTTATGCCTAATTTTAGTACATTAGTTGCCCCCTTAACAGGTATCATAAAGAAAAACTCTCCTTTCAATTGGACTGATGAGCAAGAGATGTCATTTAATAAAATCAAGGATTGTTTGTCTAACACTCCTCTGTTGTCACTACCCGATTTTAACAAAACATTCGAAGTTGAATGTGATGCCTCAGGTATTGGAATCAGAGCGGTTTTGACTCAAGACGAATGACCCATCGCATACTTTAGCAATAAACTAAACCGAGCTACTTTCAATTATCCAGCATATGATAAAGAGATGTATGCTTTGATTCGGGCCTTAGAGACATGGCAACATTATCTCTGGCCTAAAGAGTTTGTCATCCACACGGATCATGAGGCCTTGAAGCACTTTAAAGGACAAACCAAGTTGAACAAGCGCCAAGCCAAGTGGGTGGAGTTTTTGGAATCTTTTCCTTATGTGATTAAATACAAGAAAGGTAATGAAAATATCATTGCCGATGCATTATCACGAAGGTATGCACTTATCAATCAATTAGATTCCAAACTACTTGGTTTTGAGTTCTTGACAGATCTTTATAAAACTGATTTTGATTTTGGTGAGATATATAAGTATTGTGTGCGAGGTGCTCATGATAAGTGCTATCAACAAGATGGCTATCTATTCCGTGATGGTAAGTTGTATGTACCCCAAAGTTCTATTCGAGAAGTACTTGTTAACGAAGACTACAGCGGAGGACTTGTGGGACACTTTGGTGTAGCCAAAACCTTGGCCATACTTCAAGAACATTTTTATTGGCCCAAGATAAATTGCGACGTGAGGAGAAAGTGTGATCGTTGTATTGCTTGTAAGAAAGCAAAGTCACGAATCAAACCACACGGTTTGAATACACCATTACTAATACCGGATGCACCATGGGTCGACATATCTATGGACTTCATTTTAGGGCTTCCTAGAACCAAAAATGGAAAAGACTCAATTTTTGTTGTTGTGGGTCGATTTTCTAAAATGGCCCATTTCCTTGCTTATCATAAAATTAATGACGCTACTAATGTTGCTAATTTGTTTTTCAAGGAAATCGTTTGATTGCATGGAATACCCCGAACCATCGTCTCCAATCGAGATGCCAAGTTCCTTAGCCACTTCTGGAGGACCTTGTGGGGCAAGTTAGGCACCAAGCTCTTATTCTCGACAACGTGCCACCCCCAAATAGATGGACAAACGGAGGTAGTCAACTGAGTTTTATCGACCTTACTGCGGGCCATCAATAGGAAAAATGTGAAGTCGTGGGAGGAATGCTTGCCACACATAGAATTCACATATAACTGAACGATTCATTCGGCTACCAAGCACTCTCCTTTTGAAGTGGTATACGACTTCAACCCTTTAACTCCTCTTGAATTAGTTCCTTTGCCTTCTAACGAATTAGTACATGTAGACGGCAAAAGAAAGGCTGATTTTGTCAAACAACTGCATAAAAAAGTCAAAGAGAATATAGAGAGGAGAACCGAGCAATATGTTTGTAGAGCAAACAAGGGGCGCAAATGAATCATATTCGAACCCGATGATTGGGTTTGGATCCATATGCACAAGGAAAGATTTCTTGAGCAAAGAAGGTCTAAATTGGACTTACCAGGTGAGTACGGAGTTAGTGCTAGCTTCAATGTTGCTGATCTTTCCCTTTTGATGTAGGTGAGAATTTGGGGACAAATCACCTCGAAGTCTGATTATGGATGTCTCAAGTCGTATTGTTTGCCCGATCGTTAAAATTGACTAAGTGTGAATGGTTTGCAAAATAGGCTTGTATTTAAGAGAGATAGGTTCAACAAGTTGGTTTAGGAATGAATTTGAAAACAAGGAAATGGATTCAGCTAAGGCTTAAGAATGAACCAACACAATATGCTGTGTTGACCCGAAACTTATAGAAGCACTTAGAATGAAAAATGGGATGGGATTAAGGAGGATAGTTTGAATAAGCACCTCGACCCACTATCTATGAAAGATAGGAACCTTGGTATGGGTGAACGCCACACTTAGCGAAGTGATAAGTTCAAAAATATGGGATTGACGCCACAAGTGGTTGCTTGATAAGTCAATGTAGACGATGGAAAACAATGAGAGTTTGAACACTCACAAAGTATCATCAAATTAATCAAATAATCAAAAGTCCTTACAAAGTGAAGGAAATTACATATTTATAGACTATTCCTATGGGTAGCTGAATGGCCTATCATTTAAGCTGAATGGGCAGCACATTGAAGCTAGGCAAGGGCTGGAAATTGCCTTGAACTTTCTTGAACGTTTCTTGAAGCTTCTAGCATGGAAAACACAAATGGACGGCTTCTAGATGGAGTGCATTAAGCTGGACATTAATTGAAAGAGGTGGTAGCTGGATAGGCTTGTCTATATTCGGCCAAGGGTACTAAAAGCTCTTTAATGGAGCTACTTGGTTGAGCTAAAAAGTCTGGCATTTTTAATGAGTAGCTTGGGGACATCAATGGTCCTCAAGTGTGAATACCGAATATGAATGGTCCCATAATGTGAAAGCTCAAAACTGATCAATCACTCCATGTGAATAGGACCTCCAGCAATGTGAACAACTTAAAATGCTACCTTGAAGAGCTGAATGGTCAGCTAGAAAAATGAGAAGTCCAGCTCCAAGGTTCATGTATGATCGAATACATGCTGCTCATTAAAGGATTTTAATGAATTTGCAAATGCATGCATGTCTAGCAGCCATCTTTCAATGAATCAGCAAATGCATGCAAGGGCTGCCAATATCCATGTCGTCCCATACATGTACTTGTACAAATTAAATTGAACAAATTAATTAGTTTAGAACATCATAAATTCTGTTGGACAATGACAACTTAATTAAGGCAGCAGCTAAGACAACTTGAATAGCTTATTTGGCTGGACAAATTAATTATCAATAAATAATAAATTTGTCCTAAACTTGACACATTAAAATTATGCACTAACTAGAACAAATTTAAGCTTATTAAAAATGTCCAGAATTTATATACATTAGAATTAAAATTTAATTATTTGAGCTAAAATTTAACTAATTAACTAATTAACTAACTCAATAAATTTATTCCAGCAACTTAAATGCATGAAATTAAATAAATTGAAAACAAGCTCAATGAGCTTGCATTAAGCCGAATTGAGCTCCATTGAGCTAAGGCGAGCTAAGTCAGCTTGTAAGACATTGCACACTGAGCTGGTGAGCTGGTCCAACAATATTCGGTCACTCCTTCTTTCCAAGCTCGATCAATGTAGCTTGATATAGCTTATTGGAACTTTTTAGCTTGAGCTCGGGTGATTGGTCCCAGTGGTAGCTCCAAGGGATTGGCCACTAGCTCCTTGGTCAAGCTCGCATCACTTGGCAATTCGATAGACGAGTCATCCATGACGGGTATCCCAATAGGTATACTTTCAAGCATTTGGGCAAAACCGTGACCTTAGCCCCCATTGACGCCAAAACAAGTTTACGAAGACCAAGTGAAGTTAAAGAGTTCTGTTGAACAAATGAGAGAAAAAGGAAGGAGTGAGAGATCAAAAGAAAAGAACATCGAGAAAAAGAAAGGAAAAATAAAAAAAAGAGTGAAAAGAATGTGAGAAACATACGAGATGAAAAAGAAAGAGAATGTGAAAAATTTAATGTCTTTGCAAAAGGAAGTGGTGTACGAAAGGCATTCTTGACGAGACAACTGATCCTTGTGCTTATGTAGAAGGAAACATTGTTTAATACTAACGACTTAACCAGAAATCCCCCTCCTACTGATGTGTCTTCTGCCAGACTTCTAAGACGTATTTTTGAATGACGTGCCAAGCGGGCTACAACCCCTTCGTGGGATCGAGCACCAAATTGATTTTGTGCCCAAGGCTGTGATTCCAAATCGACCAACGTGCCAGACTAGTCTCGAAGAGACCAAAGAGTTTCAATGACAAATCAATAAACCCATGGGAAAAGGCTACATCCGAGAGAGCCTTAGCACTTGCGCCGTTCTAGTTTTGTTGGTGCCAAAGAAGGACGGGACTTGGCGCATGTGTGTCGACTGTCGAGCTGTAAACAAAATCACCATTAAGGATAGGCATCCCATACCGCGCCTAGATTACATGCTCAATGAGTTAAGTGGTCCCAAGCTTGATACGAACTCGTCTCGTGATGTTTTGAGTCGTATGTGTTGCCCAATCGTGAATTGAGTAAGGATGGATTCGTTTCGATTTTAAAATGAAACAAAATAAAGATAATGGCTTCAAACAAAGGTAATAAACAAAATAAAGAGGAAACAATAACAAATTAATTGGCTAAGACCGAAAATGAACCAACAATAACGAATTGTTGACCCGAATCTCAAAATGGTCTTTAGGTGTTTTTCGGTTAAAGGAAATAGGAAAGGAACCTTGACCCACTATCAACTATGATAGGAACCAAAGGTATATTGAGCACACCAAAGGTGATAAGTTCACAAACAAAGAAAAGATGGACGCCACAAGCTATGCTTGATAAGTCAAATCAATTCCGAAAGAACAAAGAGAATTGGATAGCTCACAATTCAAATATTTCATCTATACTCAGCAAAAAGTTCCTCCCCTCTATGGCTGATTACATCTATTTATAATGCTAGAACAAGGTAACCGAATGGTCAAAACATCCACTTAATGTGCCATAAAAAGCGATGTCTTTTCTTATTCTTTGAACCAAATAACTCCTTCCATAAAATCACTTTAATTCAGCTGATTTGAATGTCTTTAATGGCTTAGAAAATGACTCTTGAGTTGTCCTTGGCTAGTTGAATAGTCACCATCTCTTAACCTGCTCCTTAATGACATTCAAAGGCTTGATTAATTTCTCTTGAAAGCTCCAAAAACGGCTGGAAGTGGAAGAGTTGCTGCTGAATTTTAAAGGGCATAAAATGCTCTTTAAAAACTCCTTTAATGATTTTAAGCTCCCTTTATAACAGCCCTTTAATTGTAACTCAAAAGAACTTGAACAACCACTTAATTAAATGTGTAAATACCTTGAATTGTAACCACTATAAGCTAAAAGTCACCTGCAATAAACACATTAAAATGAGTTTATTAAACAAATGAAAACACTTATTAATCATAACAAACATTAAACTTACTTAAATAAATGAACTAAAACATATATGCAATAATTATTCCAGCAACTAGTTTAATTAAAGAAGCATAATTTAAAAAACTTAATTTATGCATCAATAAATAATCCTAGGAACTAGATCAATTAAGAGCAACACTTATTAAATAAAGTTCAACAAAAACACTTATTAATTAAAACTAAGATGAGTTGAATAAATGTCCAGCAACTCATTTATTAAACTAAGATGCTAAAATGCATGGTTTTGAAATGCAAATTTAACTAACATGAAAGTTACATAATTAAACTAACTTGACTTAATTTAATGATGCAAACTTAACTAACATGAAAGTTACATAATGCATGACTTTATTAAATGCAGAACACATATTAATGATGTGCAAACTATGACATAATTAAAAATACAAACTAAAATAACTAAAAATTAATGAATCAAAGTCCTTATTTTCCAGCAGCCAAATTGACAAACTAAAATTAAAAACTTCATTTTGCACTTGGGCCCCTCGAGTTTGGACCAATCTCGGTAGCATCAAGTTGTGTCGTAACATGATGCGACCAGGATCGCATCAAAGCTGTTTTCAAAAATTGACCTCAAAAGCGAGTACCATCAGATTCGTATTCGAGAAGGTGATGAATGGAAGACTGCATTTAAAATAAAACACAGTTTGTATGAATGGTTGGTCATGCCTTTTGGCTTAACCAACACCCCTAGTACTTTTATGAGACTTATGAACTATGTGTTGCGATCGTTCATTGGTAAGTTTTGTGTTGTGTACTTTGATGATATCCTCATTTATAGTAAGTCGTTGGATGAACATGTAATGCATCTTCGGTCTGTTTTGGAGGTTCTTCAAAAGGAGACCTTATATGCCAATCTTAAAAAGTGCACGTTTTGTTCTGACAAAGTGATTTTTCTAGGTTTCATAGTTAGCTCGGAAGGACTCGAAGTGGACTAAGAGAAGATTAAAGCTATCCAAGAGTGGCCAAGACCAACGAGTATTAGCCAAGTGTGAAGTTTCCATGGCTTGGCAAGCTTCTATCGGCGCTTTGTACCCAATTTCAGCACGTTGGCCGCACCGTTGACAAGCGTCATCAAGATGAATTCAACCTTCCATTGGGGCGAGGGGCAAGAAAACTCTTTTACTGTTATTAAAAATTGTCTTACTAAAGCTCCATTACTTACACTACTTGATTTTTCTAAAACATTTGAGATTGAATGTGATGCCTCAAGTGTGGGAATCGGGGCCGTCTTAACACAAGAAAGAAGGCCTATCACTACTTTAGCAAAAAACTTAATGGAGCCACGTTGAACTACCCAATCTACGACAAAGAAATGTATGCTCTCATTCAAGCTCTCGAGACTTGGCAGCATTACTTGTGGCTGAAAGAATTTGTGATCCACTCCGATCACGAGGTGTTAGAGCACATCAAAGGCCAACACAAGTTAAACAAATAGCATCCTAAATGGGTTGAGTATTTAGAATCATTTCCCTATGTCATTAAATACAAAAAAGGTAAGGATAACATAGTGGCTGATGCCCTTTCGAGAATGATGTGAGCACATTTATGCCACCAAGGCAAACTAATCCGGAGGTCTTACCATTAGGACCTATTACCTGTTCTAAGGCAAAGAAATTCAGGGAAGTCTTGTTCCTTACTTGTGCTACGATTCTAGATTCATTCGGTCATGTTCATGCCTTAAAACATAGGCTTTATAACATGTTGCATGCTGATATGTGACATGATACGAGTCACAAAGGCCCAATTCAAGCTCAAGGACGTGATGGGCTCAAATTACCACAAGGCCCAATAACGAGGTCAAAGGCCAGGCAAATGCATATGAAACTAAATAGAATCATTCAAGACTTCATTAGCAAGGCCTTAGATGCGTATACAAAGAAAAATAAAATCAAGATTCACTTTCTTATTTTCAAGAAAATCAAGAAACCGAATCTTGGTCCAATTTTGCTGTTTTGAGCGATTTCAAGAATCAAGAACATCAAGATTTCAAATCTTGGAAATCTTGGTCCAAGAAACCGAATCTTGTAGCTAAGGCGCATTGGATCTCAGTTACGAGCATCAACGAACCAATTTCGGGAGAGAACGGATCACAAGCCCAAGTTCTTGACGACACGACCCAATAAGATGTTCCAAGCCCAATCAAGAAGTTCAAACTAGACTTAGTTGAAAATCAGGCCAAATTATCAAATGATGCGATCCCAGTCGCATCATGTTACGACACAACTCGATGCTACCGAGATTGGTCCAAACTCGAGGGGCCCAAGTGCAAAATGAAGTTTTTAATTTTAGTTTGTCAATTTGGCTGTTGGAAAAAAAGGACTTTGATTCATTAATTTTTAGTTATTTTAGTTTGTGTTTTTAATTATGTCATAGTTTGCACATCATTAATATGTGTTCTGCATTTAATAAAGTCATGCATTATGTAACTTTCATGTTAGTTAAGTTTGCATCATTAAATTAAGTCAAGTTAGTTTAATTATGTAACTTTCATGTTAGTTAAATTTGCATTTCAAAACCATGCATTTTAGCATCTTAGTTTAATAAATGAGTTCTTGGACATTTATTCAACTCATCTTAGTTTTAATTAATAAGTGTTTTGTTGAACTTTATTTAATAAGTGTTGTTCTTAATTGATCTAGTTCCTAGGATTATTTATTGATGCATAAATTAAGTTTTTAAATTATGCTTCTTTAATTAAACTAGTTCTTGGAATAATTATTGCATATATGTTTTAGTTCATTTATTTAAGTAAGTTTAATGTTTGTTATGATAAATAAGTGTTTTCATTTGTTTAATAAACTCATTTTAATGTGTTTATTGCAGGTGACTTTTAGCTTATAGTGGTTACAATTCAAGGTCATTACACATTTAATTAAGTGGTTGCTCAAGTTCTTTTGAGTTACAATTAAAGGGCTGTTATAAAGGGAGCTTAAAAATCATTAAAGGAGTTTTTAAAGAGCATTTTATGCCCTTTAAAATTCAGCAGCAACTCTTCCACTTCCAAATTGTTTTGGAGCTTTCAAGAGAAATTAATCAAGCCTTTGAATGTCATTAAGGAGCAGGTTAAGAGATGGTGACTATTCAACTAGCCAAGGACAACTCAAGAGTCATTTTCTAAGCCATTAAAGACATTCAAATTAGCTGAATTAAAGTGATTTTATGGAAGGAGTTATTTGGTTCAAAGAATAAGAAAAGACACCAGTTTTTTTTATGGCACATTAAGTGGATGTTTTTGACCATTCGGTTACCTTGTTCTAGCATTATAAATAGATGTAATCAGCCATAGAGGGAGAACTTTTGCTGAATATAGATGAAATATTTGAATTGTGAGCTATCCAATTCTCTTTGTTCTTTCGAATTGATTTGACTTATCAAGCATAGCTTGTATGCGTCCATCTATTCTTTGTTGCTGAACTTATCACCTTTGGTGTGGCGTTCAATATACCTTTGGTTCCTATCATAGTTGATAGTGGGTCAAGGTTCCTTTCATGTTTCCTTTAACCGAAAAACACCTAAAGACCATTTTGAGATTCGGGTCAACAATTCGTTATTGTTGGTTCATTTTCGGTCTTAGCCAATTAATTTGTTATTGTTTCCTCTTTATTTTGTTTATTACCTTTTTTTGAAGCCATTATCTCTATTTTGTTTCATTTTAAAACCGAAACGAATCCACCTTACTCAATTCACGATTGGGCAACACATACGACTCAAAACATCACGAGACGAGTTCGTATCAAATTGGTATCATGATACGACCCGCCCTTGGGAACGACCATTACTTCAGCCTACAAGCGAGGCTCGTTGTGTTTGCAAGCTGGACGTAGCTCAATCTTATTTTGTGGAGCTTCATTTAGCTCGTTTTCAGCTCCTTTCAAGCTCAATGAGCTCGAACTAGCTCAATTTCATTAAGACCTTATTATAGTAGCTGAAATAATTATTTGAGTCATTTAATTAGATTATTACAGCTCAATTAATATTCATTATTTATTTGGTTTAAAATCTGGACAAATTTAATTATGCATGTTAATTGAGTTATAATTATATGTTATTAATTTGTCTTAATTTCTACAGCTCATTAATATGTTTTTTATGCATGTTTTAATGTGTCAATTTTATTACATGTTGTCATTATGTCCTAAGGTGGTTGAATTTAACGTGCATAATTTTTGTGTCATTTGCTGCCAAATTAATGTGTTTAAAAATGTATTTGATTTATTGAATAAATTTTGCTGTAGGTACATCATATTTGGACGTCCTTGGTGCATGAATGAATTAAAAGAAGATATATGTAAGGGGACGGCACATGCATGTTTGGGGAATTAAATTTGGCTGCTGTTTGAAGTATCCTAGGTGACCATTCGGCCAAAGAAGTTATGGTTTCCTACTCCCAAGTTGACCATTCAATGACTTTTAAATTATTTTCACATTCTTTGGATTCATCTTGGTCATTCGGTTCTATATGTTCACATTCCATGACTCTTCAAAGTGAGTTTTCACACCTTGATGGCTGCTCATTACCTCCTTTAATTGCTGATCACTTTTCAACAAAAGTTGCCAATTAATTGAGCTTGTTTAAGTCCATTAACCGAACCTAGCTGCTGCCATGCATCTTTCCAAGCTTCTAAGTTCATTGCTCATTCTAGAAGATGACCATTGGAGCTCCATTCAGTAAATTTAGTTAAGCACATTAAAGGAATTCATTTGCTTAATTCTTAAGCATTCATATGACTATTCGGCTAGCCTAGTCTTTGTCTATAAATAGTTGTTAAATTCAATTTGTAAAGGACTTTTTGACATTTTAAGTAACGAATTGCTGCCAAATTTGTGAGGCATTTTCTCTCAAATTTCGTTCGAGACCCGTAAGACTTATCTAGCTTCTAGTGGCGTCTTTCCGAGTCTTTCTTTCAAACTTATCACTCCCTAAACCCGAGTGTGGCGTTCACCTTTGATACCTTTGGTTCGTACTTTACTAAGTATTGGGTCAAGGTCCTTATCACCCCAATTCCAATTCATTTAGGTCCTATAAGTTTCGGGTCGACACTCTTTTTAGTGTTGGTTCTTTCTTGACCTTTTTGAACCATTACCATTTCGTACCAAATCTCATACCATTTCGTACCATTTTTCGAATACCAAATCGCACCAAAACTAAAGACCATTCTTGAATTATTCCTAAACTGAACTCGACCAACCTAATCATACCATTTAGACTTAAGCCAAATTCCGCAACTGACTTTGAACGAACCTACCTTACCTCTTTGAACTTAATTACATTTTTCTCTTCTTCTTTTCTAATACACTTCTACGTTTACGATCGGGAACTAAACGACTCGGGTTCAACTACTAAACCGAGATCGTATCATATCAGAGCTAGCGAATTTGGAGTAAGAATCGACATTGTCGGCATTACAGTATAGTAGTTTCTCAAAAAAAAACTCGAAAAAAATTCAAAAAAAAATTCGAAAAAAAAACTAGTTTCCATTCAAACTTAAAAGATTGGATATCAAGTTGTGAAAAAAAATGTTGAAAAAAAAATTGAAAAAAAATTGAAAAAAAAGAAAGAGAGCTAGTTTTGAAATTTAGTTTTTGTTTGCTGCCCAAATTTTCATTTCTTTGTTTCAAGCCTACCTTCCTTTGTCCTACAATAATCTTACCAAGCCCAAACATCAAGTTTGTAAGCCGACCCACAACAATTGCTTTTTAAGTTTAAATAATTCCTAAGAACTTAGAGAGGAGGAGTGAGTGGAAAGAGGCAAGAGAGTGGTGAGTTTATTCGAGAGAAAAAAAAGCCAAGTGTGTGAGATTTCTTTGTGAGTGGATAGTGAGATTCTTTGTTGTGAGTTTTTAAAAAAAATGTCACGAAGTCTGAAAAAAATTCAAACAAGGGAGTTGGATTCCGTCCTGTAAGAATTGTTGGAGGAAGTGTGCCAGATTTTACACTCCAAGCCTTTACGCATGAAATGGAGCATCTATTTGATCGAAAACTCAAACCCATCAAGAAACAATTGGATCGTGTCGAAGAGCGGAGTCATCGAGCAAGAACCCAACGGGAGCAAATTTATCCAAATGAAAGGATAGAAATGAGATCATCAAGGAGACGAACATTCGACGAACATGTGAAAAGAGACCTTTATCCAGATTCCTATTCTTCAAGGAATTTAGGCCGAAATAAATCCAGCTATGAGTTTGAAGCCTATCAAGGTAACGAACGAGAAAGTACAAGTCATTCTTCGTATGCATCAAAGTATTCATCTACGGAAAAATCCTTACAAAGAAGTGAATGTGTTTCGTATAAGAACTCATCCATGGAGGTTTATTCACGAAGAGTTGATCATGACTCTTATGAAGATTCTTCCATTTCTTTCCAACGAAAAGTCTATTGTTCTGATTTTTTGTATTATCTCCATTTTGTAATAAAGTTGAGAGAAGAAAAAGAGAGACAAAAGAAAAAGAAACAAAAATTGAAAAAGAGAAAAAGATTGGAGAAAGAAAAGAAAGAGTGCGAGAAACAAGTGTTGTTGAAAATGAAAGAGAATTGATGAGTGAAAGTGAGTTTTCAACAAACAAAGAGATTGTGGAAAAAGAAAGAGAAGTTGAAAAAGAAACGAGTGGAAAAGATGAAAGTCAACAAGAAAAAGCGAGGAATGTTTTTACTAACCAATCTGCAAGTTGTCCTCATATTGTTTCTTCTTTTCAGGTTTCTAGAGATTCAAATGACAAGTTTCAACTTCATTACCTTCCTGATGAGAGACGATTCCATTTGACCGAAAAAGGTAAGGTTCAAGCGCTTAAAGGTAAGCAAGGTAAGGAGTTTTTAGTCAATGAATCATGGCAATCAGGTTTGAAAGTTGTTGATAAAATTTCCGATAACTTAGTTTTTAAAAAATCTCCTTATTTTGATTTGGTTAATTGTTACTTGCTATTTGTGGTTGATAAATTCGTTTTAAGTGGAGGTATGAAGAGTTGTTCACTCAATAAGTTTTGTGTTGAAAAATCTTTTGATGTTGTTCGATTAAATCCACAAATACAAAATCTGATCATGTTTAATAAAGAGCTTTCATGTGAAACGCTCAATCTGTTTGATCGTGATGGTAATGAAAATTTTTTAAATCTTAGTGTGAGATCTTCGTATATTTGCACGAGATTTGAGAGATTTGATTGTTTGAATTTATTTTTGCCTACATCTTCTTTATTTGGCATGTGAGATGTCTTGGTGAAAGTGAAGTTTTTGTTACGTTTTAAACGCGACCGATCAAAACCATGTTTTTAAACCCGAGCTGTATTCCTAAGTTGACGTCAGCGAAGGTGAGTATCAAAATTGTATTTTGAATCAATGTGTTGACCCCTTCTATTTGCTTCAAGTTTTATCTTTATTTAGTTCGAAAACCAAACATGTGAATTTCATTGGCTTGCCAAGTCAAAATCAAATTTTTGATTCTGGAGGTTGCTATATATTGTTGCTTAATGGATTCGAACATGTGTTGCATGATTTTAACTTTAATGTGCTTCAAGTTCTTCATAAGTTACTAGCCACAAATTTTTCTGGTCAAATTGAAATGGTGAACAAAAACTTTGTCTTTGATCCCGGTGAATGCTGTTCCATATCATTGTTCAAGGGATTTGGACCATGGAATTCTAATTTTCAAAACTATAATCTTCAAATAACTTGTGAATCAGGTTTGTTTCCATCGAAGAAAAAGGTAAAACCAATTTATGTTTTTGATCCCGGTATTGATTCATATGTTGTTCTTTTGAGTTTATTTGTTCAAGTTGTGACTAAAATCCTGGAAAGTTCTTTTGTGTTTAACCTTCCTTGTGTCACTAATTTGTTTTATTGTTTGGTAGGTGACGATGTTAGGTGGTACCCTCCTAAAGAGGGATGGCATGCAAATGACCTTCTTTCTTGCTGAGCCATTTGTGGTTCTCAGAATTTTGAAAATAATTCTGTCCGGATCATGAACAAAAGGGGTCATGATCTTGAAAACTTTTCCGAAAGAAGTGGCCCGATTTGAGGACAAATCGTTTTCAAGAGGGAGGGTATGATGCGATCCCGGTCGCATCATGTTACGACACAACTCGATGCTACCGAGATTGGTCCAAACTCGAGGGGCCCAAGTGCAAAATGAAGTTTTTAATTTTAGTTTGTCAATTTGGCTGCTGGAAAAAAAGGACTTTGATTCATTAATTTTTAGTTATTTTAGTTTGTGTTTTTAATTATGTCATAGTTTGCACATCATTAATATGTGTTCTGCATTTAATAAAGTCATGCATTATGTAACTTTCATGTTAGTTAAGTTTGCATCATTAAATTAAGTCAAGTTAGTTTAATTATGTAACTTTCATGTTAGTTAAATTTGCATTTCAAAACCATGCATTTTAGCATCTTAGTTTAATAAATGAGTTGCTGGACATTTATTCAACTCATCTTAGTTTTAATTAATAAGTGTTTTTGTTGAACTTTATTTAATAAGTGTTGTTCTTAATTGATCTAGTTCCTAGGATTATTTATTGATGCATAAATTAAGTTTTTTAAATTATGCTTCTTTAATTAAACTAGTTGCTGGAATAATTATTGCATATATGTTTTAGTTCATTTATTTAAGTAAGTTTAATGTTTGTTATGATAAATAAGTGTTTTCATTTGTTTAATAAACTCATTTTAATGTGTTTATTGCAGGTGACTTTTTAGCTTATAGTGGTTACAATTCAAGGCTGTTACACATTTAATTAAGTGGTGTTCAAGTTCTTTTGAGTTACAATTAAAGGGGCTGTTATAAAGGGAGCTTAAAAATCATTAAAGGAGTTTTTAAAGAGCATTTTATGCCCTTTAAAATTCAGCAGCAACTCTTCCACTTCCAGCCGTTTTTGGAGCTTTCAAGAGAAATTAATCAAGCCTTTGAATGTCATTAAGGAGCAGGTTAAGAGATGGTGACTATTCAACTAGCCAAGGACAACTCAAGAGTCATTTTCTAAGCCATTAAAGACATTCAAATCAGCTGAATTAAAGTGATTTTATGGAAGGAGTTATTTGGTTCAAAGAATAAGAAAAGACACCAGTTTTTTTATGGCACATTAAGTGGATGTTTTTGACCATTCGGTTACCTTGTTCTAGCATTATAAATAGATGTAATCAGCCATAGAGGGGAGAACTTTTTGCTGAATATAGATGAAATATTTGAATTGTGAGCTATCCAATTCTCTTTGTTCTTTCGGAATTGATTTGACTTATCAAGCATAGCTTGTGGCGTCCATCTATTCTTTGTTGCTGAACTTATCACCTTTGGTATAACGTTCAATATACCTTTGGTTCCTATCATAGTTGATAGTGGGTCAAGGTTCCTTTCCTGTTTCCTTTAACCGAAAAACACCTAAAGACCATTTTGAGATTCGGGTCAACAATTCGTTATTGTTGGTTCATTTTCGGTCTTAGCCAATTAATTTGTTATTGTTTCCTCTTTATTTTGTTTATTACCTTTGTTTGAAGCCATTATCTCTATTTTGTTTCATTTTAAAACCGAAACGAATCCACCCTTACTAAATTCGCGATTGGGCAACACATACGACTCAAAACCTCACGAGACGAGTTCGTATCATCAAAGTGGGCCAATTTGTTAACTTTTAATTCTTTAAATACTTATTTTAATTTTTTAGTATTTTAATTTTTTAGACTTTATAATTAAATTCCTATGTAAGAAATTCAGCCCAAGAAGCCCATTAAAAGCCTTGGCTGAATTTCCCTTGAAGTTAATAATTATGTTTTTTTTAGTTTTCCTAATAGGGTTAGGAAAATAGATAGAAGGCCTATAATAAGGCTTGGTCGGCCACCTTATACACATTACACATTGAATTACACATTGAAATCAGATTTTTGTTGAGTGAAAATTCTCTTTGAGTTTCTCCAAGAATTTTCTCTTGAGTTTTCTTTGGAAGTAGTTTAACAATCTTTTTTATTGTGGGAGCCATCTTCAGTCTTCTTCTTGCCATTATCCTACATTGGAGGGGAGATTAGAACCGTTTGAAGGGAGTTGTGAAATCTTTCTCGATTTCAAGGCTTCTTAGGACTTTTCTTTTTTTTTCTTGCTGTTTATTACTCTTTAAATTTTCTGCTGGTGCCGATTCATTGATTAACTTGTTTAATCTCTTTTGTTGCGTTTCTAGCCCTTTCAATCTTCAAATATCTGTTCGACACCATTCTTGGGCATCAAGAATCGTTCTTGATTCATAATTTCCCTCTTTCTTGCCGCACAAATCCTAGTTCTACTTCAATTTGGTTTTCGTGATCTGTTGAGTTTAATTTTTTCTGTTTTGTGTTTACTTGCCAGATTCGGCTGATTGGAGTCTTTCTTGGAGTTCAATTTCGTGTTCTTGGCTTCCAAGAATCCCTATTAATATGTGTTTCAATTCTTGGCAGATTCTTTATTGTTTTGGGTCTTTTCGTTTCAGATCTGTTGTTTCTAAGTTTAATTTTCTATTTCGTTTCAGACTCAAACGTCTAGCGTTTTCGTTAGAGTTTCCCGTGACTTGACAACTCGATCTTGGTCCGCGCGTAACCCCCTATCATTTGGCATCAGATTTTGGGCATTTTGGGTGTTCTTGGCATTGTGATAGAATATTAAAAAATATTTACTACAAAAAAATTAGTAGAAAAAGTCAAAAAAATTGAAAAAGATAAATCAAACAAAAATTAAAAAAAATATTCAGCGGGTTGAGTTTAGTACCGAAACTTTCCAGATCAAATATACAATATTTAAGAACATTCCAGCTTAAATTTTGTGAGTTTTAGGGATCAGGAACACCTCAAACGAAGTTGTCAAGTTACTCCGCAGTTTTTCAGGTTTTCGGGTTTCCGCAATTTTATTGATTCCTAGCTGTAGGTTTTCATTTGTTTTGCCTTTATTCTTCCTTTACACTATCAACACCTTCTTGTTTCTTGTGTTAGCAGGATTTAAAAGTGTGCACAATTCTTCCTCGGTGCGACATAAAGCAATTGGTGTCTCGTCACCTTTTTGGACTCCTAGTGCAATTAGGATTATTTGGTAGTTACGGTTCATCCACTTTCTAAATTGATTGATACTAAAGAACTCACAAGACTGAATTCTACCTCTTTGAGAATTTGATTTTCCTTTTTGAGTGATTAACGGTGAGGTTTGTTAATTTTTTTTCTTGTGTTGAGTGTTTGTTTTGCAGGTATTCCAAAAGAAAAAAATAAGATGCATAGAATTGGTCAAGTTGATGATGACCATAATGATGCCCATGATAAATTTAAAGAGATCCAACAACAATTAGACGAACGGGCTGCTGCACTCAAATAAACAAATGGCATACTTCGAACATTGAGTGCACTATCAATGAGATGCTATTGGACAGAGTGGAGAAAAGAGCCCAACGAGGACAACTTAATTCAAGTGAAAGAGCAAAAATGAGAGTGCCAAGAAGACGAACATCCAACGAATATTCGAGAAGAGATTCATATCATGATTCCTATTCAATGAGAAATTCAAGACGATGCAAAGCAAGGTTCGAGTGTGAAGTTTTCCAAGGTGACGAACAAGAAATCACAAGCTGTTAGAGGGTTGCGCGCAGACCAAGATCGAGTTGCCAAGTCACGAGAAAATTCCTAAGAAAGCTTTAGACAATCGGATCTGAAACGAAACAAAGAAATCAAACTTATCAGTACCAGATCTGAAACGAAAACCCTAAAACTATGGATAATTAGCTAATAATCAGAACACGAATTAATATGGTTCCTTGGAGGCCAAGAAACGAGATCTAAATAGCAAGAATGACTCTCCAAGCCGAATCTGACCTGGAGAAAATGAAACAGCAAGTTAAACTCAACTGATTAAGAAACCAAATCAGAATAGGAAATAGAGTACTTGGGCGGCAAGAAATCTAAAAAAAGTATGATTAACAAATGGTTCTTAATGTCAAATGTGGTGCAAAGATAGATCTTTAACTTTGGGAATGGTCGAAACGAACAAGAACAATAAAATCTAAAACGAAACAGCAAGACCAATGTAGAATCAATTAGATCTGAAATTAAAATAGTCAAAACAATAAAAGAGGGATTTGGACGGCAAGAAAGATGGGTTCGGAGAATCAAAACGTTTCTTGATGTCCAAGGGTGGTGCCGATCAAATTCTTGAAGGTTGAACGGGGCTGGAAAAGTAATAAGAGAACTTAAACAAGTTAGACAATGAAATCGACACAAGCAGAAATTAAAAAGAGATTGAATAGCAAGAAAATAAAGATAAAGTCCTAAGAAGCCTTGAAATCGATAAAGATTTTACAACTCCCTTCAAACGGCTCTAATCTCCCCTCCAATGAATAACAATGGCAAGAAGAAGGCTGAAGATGGCTCCCACAATCTAAAAGATTGTTAAAACTACTTCTAAAGAAAACTCAAGAGAAAATTCCTTGAGAAAAACTCAAGAGAATTTGCAAGCAATCAAAATCTAATTTCAAGAGTATTGTAATGTGTATAAGGGTGGCTGGCCAAGCCATATATATAGGCCTCCTAACTACTTTCCTAGCCCTACTAGGAAAACTTAAAAAAAAACCCTAATTTTGACTTTCAAAGGGGAATTTCGTCCAAGGCCTTTAAATGGGCCTCTTGGACTGAATTTTTTACATAGAAATTTATTCATAAAGTCTAAAAATTAAAATTCAGTATTTAAAGAATTAAATTTATCTTTATTTTTCTTACTGTTCAATCTTTTTAATTTTCTGCTTATGTCAATTTCATTATCTAACTTGTTTAAACTCTCTTGTTTCGTCTCCAGCCCCGTTCAACCTTCAAGAATCTGTTTGGCACCAACCTTGGACAACAAGAAATGTTTTGATTTCACAAAACCGCTCTTTATTGCCGTCCAAACCCTAGATCTAATTGATTTCGTGATCTACTGAGTTTTTTTGAAATTAACTTGTTGTTTTGTGTTCTTCTTTTCAGATTCGGCTGTTTGGAACCTATCTTGAATTCAATTACGTGTTCTTGGCTTCCAAGATTAGCTATTCCTAAGTGTTTTTAATTTTTGGCTGATCTTTTATTGATTTGGGTATTTTCGTTTCAGATCTAATTGATTCTAAGCTGAATTTTCTATTTTCGTTTCAGATCCAAGCGTTTAGAGTTTTCGTAGGAGTTTCCCGTGACTTGACAACTCGATCTTGGTCCGAGCACAACCCTCTATCATATTGCTAGTTCATGCATTTATGTATGTCTATGTTATGCTAAGTCCGTTTCTGCAATTGGGTTGATAGTATTTGTATTGTTTCTAAGTTTTTTCTAAATTGTAAGTGTGTTAATGAATAAGAATTGCAAGTGTTCCAGCTTGTAATTGTGTTTTCCATTACATTTACCTGACTTTGATGGAAGTTTGATATGTTTTGATATAGGTACAATAATGGATAGCAGCTTAAGGCCTCATTTCTAGCTCGGTTGAAGCTCAAATATGTGCGCGCAGCTCTTCTTAGCTTGAAATAGTTCTGAAAGTTTGTTTCCAGCTCATTTCAGCTCAGTACATTTCCAGCTAGCTCAATTTCAGCTCCACCAGCTCAACTCTAGCTGACAAGTCCAGAAGTAGCTGGAAGGTGTCCTACGTATCGGGGAGTGTCTCATACACATGTGGAAGCCTAGGTGGCATCCCAGCATGTAAATCACACACGTAACAGCCTTGACACATGTGTGTGCATGTGTGGCCGAAATCAGCTCTCTTCTCTACATATGACGCCAAATTCAAAGGGATAAGAACAAGAGTTCAAATGTTTGAATTTCAAACATTTTGGATAAGAACAAGAGTTCAAATGTTTGAATTTCAAACGTTTCACACATATTAAATGTGTGGCTAGTATTTGCTGGTGCCAAGAGAGGATATAGCTCATTCATATTCAAATTTGAATTCTTTATTTACAACCACAAGTTCAAATTCGACAACCCCTTCCATGTACTTATAAATAGATGTTCAAACAATGTAATCTGGTTAGATGATTTTTATTAAACAAATACTTGTGAGAATTTTCTCTCAATTTTGGTTCTTCATTGAACTTTCTTTTGACATTTTAGACTTAGTTTGTCGTGTCAAAACTTCCTTGATACTTCGGGTTCCTAGATTGCTATCTAGAGGGTCCAAGTCCTTCGACGTGAAACATATTTGATTCAGGTTTGCATAGTCTATTGTGCAGGTTCTTTCGAGTTTTTCGTCTCCAATTTTGAATTTTGTTCCCTTTCTTTTGTTTTGTTTGTGTTTTGTTTATGCTGCAGAAAGGATGTTTTCTTTAATCCTAGATCCGCAATCCTTCAAGGTTCATTGTTTCGATAAGCAACGTCATATCAGAGAAGGTATACACTATTATCATATTTAAATTCTAAAGTACTTGGTTTTACACTCTTGAAAGACTTATATGCTACTGATGATGACTTTGGTGAAATATTTATGGCTTGTGAAAATTTTGTTGTTGATAAGTTCTATAGGTACGATGGCTTTCTTTTTAAAGAAGGTAAGTTGTGCATTTCGCGAAGTTCCGTTCGAGACTTGTTAGTTAACGAGGCACATAGCGGGGGCCTCATGGGCCACTTTGGAGTGGGAAAGACTTTAGCAATGCTCCAAGAGCATTTCCATTGGCCTAGAATGAAGCGAGATGTCGAACGAGTCTGTGAACGATGTGTGACGTGCAAGAAGGCCAAATCCAAGGTTAAGCCACATGGGCTGTACAGGCCACTTCCTATACCCGAAGCACCTTGGATGGACATATCCATGGATTTTGTCCTTGGATTGTCTACAACTAAAATGAGAAAGGATTCCATTTTTGTTGTTGTCGATCATTTTTCAAAAATGTCTCATTTTATAGCCTATACAAAAACTGATGATGCTGTTCATGTTGCTACTCTTTTCTTTAGGGAAATTGTTCATCTACATGGCATTTCGAGAACGATTGTATCTGATCGAGACGCAAAGTTTTTAAGTCATTTTTGGAGATCGTTGTGGGGGAAGTTCGGGACCAAGTTGCTATTTTCAACCGCTTGTCACCCCCAAACGGATGGCCAAACGAAAGTAGTTAATCATGTGTTATCTACTCTGTTGCAAGCCATCATTCAGAAAAATTTAAAGTCATGGGAGGAGTGTCTACCGCATATCGAATTTGCATATAATCGATCCGTTCACTCGGCAACTAAATACTCTCCTTTTGAAATAGTTTATGGATTTAATCCTTTAACTCCTTAGATCTAGTGCCTTTACCTAATGATCAATTTATCCATCCAGATGCTAAGAAAAAGGCCGAGTATGTAAAGGAGTTACACCGAGGAGCTCGAGCTAATATTGAAGCAAGAACCGAGAGTTACATACAAAAGGTGAACAAGGGCCGAAAAAGAATTTTCTTCGAACCCGGTGATTGGGTTTGGGTTCACATGAGAAAGGAACGATTCCCAGCCCAGCGTAGGTCAAAGCTATTATCGCGTGGAGATGGTCCCTTCCAAGTACTGGAGCGGATCAATGAAAATTCCTATCGACTTGACCTACCGGGTGAGTATAATATAAGTGTGAGCTTTAATGTGTCTGACTTATCCCTCTTTGATGCAGATTCTGATTTGAGGGCAAATTGCTTTGAAGAGGGGGAGGATGATACGGCCATGCCCCAAGTCACACCTAGCTCGAGCAAGAAGCCTTTGGAGTTGCCCCAAGGTCCTATCACCCGAGCACGAGCCAAGCGCTTCAAAGAGGCTATTTCAGTTTTAGTGGATAAGTGCGGGGCAAGACCTTGGCTAGACACATCAAGGAGGCTTGGGCCTGCCCAACGAGATCTCTGTGTAATTTGGTGCGAGCTAAACTAAGCTCAATTTCAGCTCAATGAGCTCAAATCAGCTCAATTTAATTTATGCATTTTTATAGCTACTGGAATAAACTAATTGAGTTAGTTTAATTAGTTAGTTCAACTCAAATAAATGTTAAGTATTTAATTTGTCAAATCTGGACATTTTAATTATGTGTTAAAAATGTTTTATTTTAAAGCATGCTTTTAATATGTCTTAGTTAGTACATATAATTAATTTGTCTTAGCTCATTACATCATTTTAATGTGTCATAGTTCAGCTGAATTTATGAGTAGGTTTAATGTGTCTTGTTGCTGCCTATTTTTAATATGTCTTAACATAATTTAATTTGTTGTGTTTAATTGTTCCAGGAACATACAATGAACGACACACATGCATGGATGAAGATTATTCCAATATGCTGATGGTTGAGATCTCCCAAGTGACTATTCGGCCAAAGGAGCTGTTGATTTCTCTTCCCAAGCTGACCATTCGGCTGAATAATTCTTTTCACATTACTAGAAGTTCTTTCGCATGACTCGGCTATTCGGTTTTGTGTTTTCACACACAAGAGGCTGCTCATATCCTAGCTTTCACACCTAATGGCTATTGAAGTACTCAAGACATAATTAAAAATCTTCAATGCTATTTAGCTAACCAAAGCAGCACACTTAATACATTCAGGCACTATGACCAAATCTAATTGAGTCCCATTCAGCTCCCAAGACACCTCACTTAAATTCCAGCTGAAACTAGCCATTTGGAGCTGACCATTAACGTCCTCTATGCATGGGAACCTTCAAGGAAGTTGCTTGGAATTTTTCTAGAATTTTTAGCTCATTAAAATCTGAATCAAATGTCTATTCGACTAGCTTAGAATTCTACTATAAATATATTGTATTATTTGCTGGTTGTAGGGACTTTTTGCTACTTGAATGATATTCTGTTATTTTTGTGAGATTACTTCTCTCCAATTTTGTTCAAAGACTTAGCTTGGCTTATCTGTTGTCAGTGGTGTCAACCTTTGTCTTTTTTCAAACTTATCACTCTAATTCGAGTGTGGCGTTCAAACAAAACTATACCTTTAGTTCTTACCTTTCTAGTAACGAGTCAACGTCTTTTCCTACCTCACCTATCACCTTAAGTGTCCTATAAGTCTCGGGTCAACACTCATATATAGTGTTGGTTTGTTCTTGACCTTAAAGTTCATTTCGATCTATTTTCCACCATCATTTCACCTCTTGTTATTTTCTTGTTAGCCAAAACCTATCATCACCTTAAACTTAACTCTCTTGAACCTATTTTGATAATTTACTCCATACTTAGCCAACTTTCAAACCACATTTTAGAATTGAGTGATACTTCTTCATTTGACGATAGGGCACATAAACGACTCGAATAACTCTACGAAGCCGGGATCGTATCAATGAACAACATCATCAGTTTTTGTACAGGTTATAAAATGAGACATTTTTGAAAATCGATCAATAACAACATAAATAGAGTCCTTCGCCATTTTAGTTCTAGGCAATCCGAGGACAAAGTCCATGGATAAGTCCATCCAATACTCTTCGGGTATAAGAAGTGGCGTGTACAACCCATGTGGCTTAATCTTGGATTTGGCCTTCTTGCACGTTACACATCGTTCACAAACTCGTTCAACATCCTATTTCATTCTAGGCCAATAAAAATACTCTTGGAGCATTGCCAAAGTTTTTCCCATGCCAAAGTGGTCCATGAGGCCTCTGCATGCGCCTCGTTAACTAGCAAGTCCCGAATGGAACTTTGCGAGATACACGACTTACCTTCCTTAAAGAGGAAGCCTTCATACCTATAGAACTTATCAATAGCCACATTTTCATAGGTAGCAAACAATTCACCAAAGTCATCGTCTTTCAAGAATGTAAAACCAAGCAATTTAGAGTCTAAATATGACAAAAGTGTATACCTTCTTGAAAGTGCATCAGCCACTATATTATCTTTACATTTTTTATATTTGAAGACATAGGGGAATGATTCTAAGTATTCTACCCATTTGGCATGCCGTTTGTTCAACTTGTGTTGGCCTTTGATGTGCTTTAATGCCTCGTGATTGGAGTGAATCACGAACTCCTTTGGCCACAAGTAATGCTGCCAAGTCTCGAGAGCTTGAATGAGAGCATACATCTCTTTTTCATAGATGGGGTAGATTAGCATGGCTCCATTCAGCTTTTCACTAAAGTAAGCGATAGGGCTTCCGTCTTGAGTTAAAACAACCTCGATTCCCACACTTGATCAATCTCAAAGGTTTTAGAAAAATCAAGTAGTGCAAGTAAAGGAGCGTTAGTAAGACAATCTTTAATAACATTAAAAGATTTTTCTTGCTCTTCGTCCCAATGAAAGATTGAGTTATTCTTGATGACGCTTGTCAATGGTGTGGCCAAAGTGCTGAAATTGGGTACAAATGCCTATAGAAACTTGCCAAGCCATGGAAGCTTCTCACTTGGCTAATACTCATTGGTCTCGACCACTCTTGAATAGCCTTAATCTTCTCTTGGTCCACCTCGAGTCCTTCCAAGCTGACCACGAAACCTAGCAAAACAAATTTGTTAAAACAAAACTTGCACTTTTTTTAAAATTGGCATATAAGGTCTCCTTTCGAAGAACCTCCAAACAGACCTAAAATACATTACATGCTCATCCAATGACTTGCTATAGATAAGAATATCATCAAAGTACACAACAGAAACTTACCAATAAATGATAACAACACATAGTTCATAAGTCTCATAAAAGTAATAGGGGCATTAGTTAGGCCAAATGGCATGACCAACCATTTATACAAATCGTGTTTCATTTTAAATGCAATCTTCCATTCGTCACCTTCTCGCATACGAATCTGATGGTACCTACTTTTGAGATCAATTTTTGAAAACAATTTGGTACCACTTAACTCGTTGAGCATGTCATCTAAGCACGGTATTGGATGCCTATACTTGATGGTGATTTTATTTACAGTGCAGTAGTCGACACACATGCACCAAGTCCCGTCCTTCTTTGGCACTAACAAAACTAGCATGACGCATGGGCTAAGGCTCTCTCGACTGTAGCCTTTTTCCATTAGTTCATTGACTTGTCGTTGAAGTTCTTTGGTCTCTTTAGGATTAGTCTAGTACATTGGTCAATTTGGAATCACGACTCCGGGCACAAAATCAATTTGGTGCTTGATCCCACGAATGGGTGGCAACCCACTCGGAATGTCGTCCAAAAAAACGTCTTGGAAATCCTACAGAAGAGACAGAATAGAAGAAGGGAGATTTCCAGTTAAGTTGTTAGTATTAAACAAATTTTCCTTGTACATAAGCACAAGGATCAGTTGTCTCATCAAGAATGCCTTTCAAACATCACTTCCTTTTGCAAATACATTCAATTTCTCACACTCTTTTTCTTTTTCATCTCTTTCTTTTCTCATAATTATTTTACTTTCTTTTTTTATTTTTCCTTTCTTTTTCTTGATTTTTTTTGTTTTGAACTCTCACTCCTTTCTTGTTCTTTCATTTGTTCAACAAAATTTTTCAACTTCACTTGGTCCTCGTAAACTTGTTTCCGCGTTAATGGTGCTAAGGTCACGGCCTTGCCCAAATGCTTGAAAGTATACCTATTGGTATACCCGTCATGGATGACTCATCTATCGAACTGCCAAGGATGTCCAAGCAACAGATGCCCCGCGTGCATTGGCACAACATCACACAAAACTTTATCCGAATACTTTCCAATAGAAAACGTCACAAGCACTTGTTTGGTCACCTTTAGCTCGCCTCCATCGTTGAGCCATTGGAGTTTGTAAGGGCTGGGGTGCTAGGTGGTCGGTAGCCCTAATTTTTCCACCATGAGAGTGCTAGCCACATTAGTGCAACTCCCACCATCGATGATCATGCAACAAACCTTTCCTTAGACTTGACACCGAGTATGAAAGATATTCTCTCTTTGCGGTTCATTTTCCACACCTTGGAGACTTAGAATCCTTTTGATGACAAGAAGTTTGCCATCAACAGCATCACTCGGTCGCCTTCATGGCCATGTGCACCATTTTCTCATCATCGGTAGTGTCGCCAATAGGCTTACTCGTCTTGGCTGGCACCATGTGCTCCTTAGCACAGCTTGGTGGATTATTTTTACTAGTGCCTTGGCCCTATCTTGATGTGCCCGTGGTGGAATAGCCTCGAACAATACCTTTTCGCTTGAGTTGTTTTTCCACCTTGATGGCCATGTGCACCATGTCCATGACTTCAACATGGTGTTGAAGCTCGACAATGTTGGCAATGTTTCAGTTGAGACCAGCTAGGAATCGAACCATTGTTGCCTTATGGTGGTGTGAACCTAGTCGCATCATGTTACGACACAACTCGACGCCATCGAGATTGGCCTAAATGAGAGGGGCCTAAGTGCAAAATGAAGCTTAATTTTAGTTTGTTCATTTGTTTGCAGGCCTTAATTAAGCAAGCTCGGGTTGGAAACCATTGCTGGAATAATCAAACGATCAAAGATGTCCGATTCAAATTTTCCATGCAATTTGCTACAAGTTCATTCAGCTCGTTCATAGGTCGACCCAGCCCAATGAAGCTCAAATTTGAATTGATTTTAGCTTATTGAGCAATAATTCAGCTGAATCAGCTAACTTAATAGCAAAGGAGAGCATTAAAGAAAGCATGCATGGGACGACATTAAAGGAGCTGTTGATTTCTCCTTTTCATGCAAGGGACGACATTAAAAGAGCTACTGATTTCTCTTTTCTAGGTGCCTTTTTCATGGAGATTAAAGGCCATGGTTGTTCACATTAATTCAATTCAGCTAACAAGTGTTTACACACTTTGAGGGCTGCTCATTTCTTGTCGTTCACACCTAAGGCTCTACAACTTCAACTGTTCACACCAAAAGGGGTTGTTCATGCGCCACACCTCCAATTAAAGGGGTGCTGCATATTTCAGCTTCCCAATGAGAATCTAGCTTGTTCACACCATGATCGATCCTCTCTCTTGAAGAATTCATCTGATGCTCATTTAAAAGCTAATTAGGAATGCTACCAGCTTAACCTTTGGAGTTAAGCCTTGTTAATTATTTTTGGAGTTAAGTCAGCTCATTAATAGCTTAATTGAGTTGAAACAAGGTGTCCATTCGGCTAAAGTTAGCTCAGCCTATAAATACTTTGTATTCTACTGGTTGTAAGGACTTTTAATCATTTGATAAATATCATATTACTTTGTGAGTGTTCAAACTCTCATTATTCTCTTTAGACTGAATTGACTTATCAAGACACTCTTGTGGCATCAATCTCTTCTTTCTTTCGAACTTATCACTTTCATAAGTGTGGCATTCACCTATACCTCTAGTTCCTATCTTTCATAGATAGTGGGTCAAGGTTCGTTATCTTGTCCAAACAAATTCCACCTAAGTGCTATTTAAGATTCGGGTCAACCTTATCTATATCATTGGTTCAATCTTGGCCTTAGCCGATTTCCATCCATCTATCACCAAACTATCCTTTAATCTTTGTTTTGAAACCTTTGTGAGCCTCTTTCCATCTTTTGTTTCAACTTTCTTTGAAGTATCCAAGCCTTACTTAATTTTACGATTGGGCAATCCAAGCGACTCAAATCAACATCGAGGAGAGTTCGTATCACATGGTCCTCTTGGACATCAGCACGGATCATTGTAATTTCCATGTTTTTGAAGTAGTCTTCAACACTCCTTGTACCTTGGGTAAGGTTTTGGAGTTTTTGATAGAGTTCCCGGAGGTAGTAAGATGGAATAAATCGTCTTCGCATCACCGCCTTCATGTCGGCCCAAGTAGATATTAGCCGTTTTCCGTTCCTTCTTTGACTTGTGGTGACTTGGTCCCACCAAATAATAGAATAGTCAAAAAATTCAGTTGCTGCTAGCTTCACCTTCTTGGTCTCGGAATAATTATGGCA
Source organism: Gossypium raimondii (assembly GCF_025698545.1). NCBI lineage: Eukaryota > Viridiplantae > Streptophyta > Magnoliopsida > Malvales > Malvaceae > Gossypium > Gossypium raimondii. Next base: position 24,105,168 of record NC_068576.1, on the reverse strand, counting down.
TTCAAAAACCAATTCAATCTTCTTCTCCCACTCTAAGTAAGCTTCTGGATTAGATTTTCCTTGAAAGGGTGGGATAGAGAGTTTAATATTTTTCAAGTCATCGTCCACTCGCCCTAGTTCTCTAATACCTCAATTCCTCAGACCTCTCCGCCTTTCACTTTGGTTTGAACCTTGTTCACTTTCAGCTTCACTTTGGTCATAGAGGTCATCTTGGTTGATTTCCGGGTGGCCTCATTCTCTTTGTGGACCTTGGGGAGTCTGCTCTCATTGGCTCCTCTCCTCGACTCAATCCAAGCGCTCGTTGATTGATTCCAACTCATTCCGAACCATGCATTGAAACTCTCGCAAAAGGGCTTGTTGAGCCAAGTCCGGTACTCCACTTCCTTCAGGTGCAATGTTTCTTATTGGTTGTCATTTGCCTCCTTCCGCCATATTGCGTTCAAGACTTCTAGACATGTAAAATCAGCAAATCTTCACATTTCACTTAAAAAGAAAATAGATGGCACTCCCACTTGTGTTTGCACTCTTTAATGGCTTTTTCATCTCTCTAATGCTCTCACTACACTCGTGTCTTTTTCTTTTTAAAATAGATTCAAGAAAAGCTAAGTTTAAGTTGTTTTAGGTTCGGCTATCAAAGAAAAATAAAATGGAATAATGGTGGTTTGGATGTGATAGAAGTAAATCTTAAGTGTCATGATCGAACCAACACTATGAAAGAGTGCTGACCCGGGACTTATACGACCTTAAGGTGGATAGGTGATGGAAATAAAAGGACCTTGACCCTTTACCTAAAAGTAGGAACCAAATGTATAAGTTTGGGTTGAACGCCACACTCGAATTAGAGTGATAAGTTTGGAAAAGACAAAGATTGACACCACTGACTAACAGATAAGCCAAGCTAAGTCTTTGGACGAAATTTGAGAGAAGTAAACCTCACAAAATTAATAGAATTTCATTCAAAATTGTCAAAAAGTCCTCACAACCAGCAAATAACACAATATTTATAGTAAAACACTAAGGCTAGCCGAATAAGCAAACAAGTAGATAAATAGTCATTTTGTCTCAACTTTTAATGAGCTAAAATTCCAGAATAATTCATGAAATTGCAAGAGGTTTCTTCAACCTTGAAAACGTCATTGGACAGCTTTTAGATGATGTATAATCAGCTGAAATGAACTTGGAGTGATTGGTAGCTGATTGGCCATGTCTATGTTCGGCTATGGTGCTTTAATAGGCTTAAATGCACTGCCTTGTTCAGCTAAATGGTTGGTGAAATTAATGGCCAGCTTGGGGAAAATAAAAGAGCAGCTCTTTTGGCCATTGGACTCCGTGAAGAGATTCTTGGAAGAGCTGAACCATCAGCACACCTTCATTCAAGCTATTCATGTATGCAATTGCACCTAATACATCAGCAAAATTAATTAGTCTTAAGACAAATTAATTTTGGCAGTAGCTAGGACATATTAAACCTGCACATTAATTCGACTGGAGCTAAAACATATTAAAATTATGTAATAGGCTAAGACAAATTAATAACATGTATTAACTAGGACATATTAAAAACATGCATTAAATTAAAACACATTTAAAACATATTTAAGATGCCCAGATTTTGACATATTAAACACAATAATTATTTGAGCTGATTTAACTAATTTAACTAAACACATTTAATTTTATTCCAGCAACTAATAAAATGCATAAATTAAATTGAGCTAGGTTTGAGCTTATTGAGCTAAGTTTGAGCTTAGTTCAGCTTGCAAAAGATTACAAGGTGAACTCGTAGGGCTGGCCCAAGCCTCCTCGATGTGTCGAGCCTAGGTCTCGCCCCACACTTGTTCTACTAAGGCCGAAATAACCTCTTTGAAGTGCATGGCTCGTCTTGGGTGATAGGACCTTGAGGCAGCTCCAAAGGCTCCTTGCTCGAGCTAGCTGTGACTCAGGGTGTGGCCGTATCAAAGCATTAGAGGAGTTAAAAGCCAATAATTAGTGTAACCACAAGAGGAGTGAACATTCGTTTTAAGAGTACCAGTGAGATTTTTTTAAGCATCATGTCTCGAAGTCCCAAAGGAAGTAATGTTGGTGGTGGTGGCGTACGTCCCGAAAGGAATAATGCTGGTGGTGGTGGTGTGTGTCCCGAAAGGAATATTGCTGGTGGTGGTGGGGTGCCTGATCTAGCATACCAAGCTCTCTTCCGTGAGATGGACCGAATGTTGCTACACCGGTTGGAGCCAATACAAGAACAATTGGAACAATTGGAGGAAAGAGCCCAAAGGGGACATTTTCCTCAAAATCAAAAGAGGGAGCGAGGTCCTCTGATACGGCCACGCCCCGAGCACACTCTTGGACCAGCTCCTTAAGCGTTGCTTGCAATCCCTTGCGAACTGAATTAGTTCGATTCCAACTCATTGAGCTCAAATTAGCTTGTTTCCAGCTCAATGAGCTCGTTTGCTCGTTTTGAGTTTATTTTAATTTTTCCAATTCTAGTTGCTAGAATAAAATACATGCAATTAGTTTATTCAACTCAAATAATTAAAGTTGTGTTTAATGTGTCATAATCTGGACATTTTAATTAAATTTAATGTGTCTTAGTTTAATACATATTTAATAGTTGTTTAATAGTTATTTAAATGTGTCTAAGTTTGAGACAAATTAAATTCATGTTTCAATTAATTTTGTCCAGCCGAATTTAATTTGTCTTGGCCTAATTAACTAGCTGAATTTATTTGTTTCAGGTACATGCATGGATGGCTTAAATATGGTGTGCTGATGATTGAGATGCTCCAAGCATCTTTTTGTTGAGTCTAAGAGACCTTGAGCTGCTGATTTCTCTTCCCAAGCTGGCCATTGTGTTCTCCAACAGCCCTTAAATGTTTTCACACTTGTTGGAGGTTCCTTTCACACTCATGGCTGTTCGGTTTGAGCTTTCACACCAAGATGGCTGCTCAATTTCGTTGGTTCACATTCAAAGGCTATTGAGTACTCCAAGCTACTCATTGAAGTCCAAGAATGTCCAAATATTCAAGGTAGCTCAATTAAAACAAGTTCACCCCTCTTGACTGAATTTTATCAAGCCAATTCAGCTCCCAATCACTCCAAATTAATTCCATCTGAATGAAGGCCTCTAGAAGCTATCCATTGGTGTCTCCCATGCTAGGAACCTTCAAGGAAGCTTCAAGGGACGTTCTAGGAAGTTGACAAGAAGTTTCAGCTCATTTAAGCTGAATATTTGCTACCCATTCAGCTCCCTAAGTGTCCATTCGGCTATCCTAGGAATTTAGCTATAAATAGTTTGCTTTGCAACCATTTTTGGGTTAGACAATATATACCTTGACATTTTTATGAATTTTAATTCATTTGTGAGTTTATTCAACTCTCCAAATTCGTTTAAGACTCAAGTAGACTTATCTAGCTAGTTAGTGGCGTCTTTCTTGTTTCTTTGAACTTATCACTCCAATCCTGAGTGTGGCATTCAACCATCTGATACCTTTGGTTCCTAACTCTTTATAGTTAGCGGGTCAAGGTCCTTTCCAGCACCTTAAGTGACTTATAAGTTTTGGGTCAATACTCTCCATAGTATTGGTTCACTCTTGTCCTTAAGCTCAACTTTCCGTTCTATCCAACATTCTAATTTGTTTGTTTCAAAACCTTAGCCAAATCTCCATCCTCATTCACCTAGCCATTTCCATCATCATTTCACTTAGCCAATTTCAACCCTTCTTTTTATTCCCATTTGTTTCAACATCTAACTGAGTCTATCATTAATCCATCCTAAAACTCTTTGAAAACCTTTCATTTAAGCCTGCACTTAGCCAAATTCAATTAAACTATGAATTGAATGATAATTCTCCATTTTAACGATCAGGCAACAAACAACTCGAATCATCACCGAGGGGAGTTTGTATCATCCTCTAAGGCCAAATCAAGAAGATTACTATGATCCGAATGACATGGAGAGTGATCGAGCCTCTAGTCATAGTGTGAGGCGTCGAGGTCAAAGAAATCGAAGGCTGAGGGAACGAAATCAAATTGATGATAACCTTACCAATATTAAAATGACAATAGCTCTGTTTCAAGGAAAAACTGACCCCGAAGCTTACTTAGAGTGGGAAAAGAAGATTGAACTCGTCTTTGAATGTCATAACTACTCAGAAAGCAAAAAGGTAAAACTTGTTGCCATCGAATTCTCTGATTATGCTATTATTTGGTGGGATCAGCTAACCTTGAGTAGAAGAAGAAGGCAAATGACTCGTGTCTACATGGGTTGAAATGAAGGCTATCATGAGAAAGAGGTTCATACCAGCCCGCTAACATCGAGAATTGTACCAGAAATTACAAAATCTCATCCAAGGTAATCGAAACGTGGAGGATTACTTTAAAGAGATGGAACTAGCAATGATACGTGCCGATGTTGACCGAGAGGCCACCATGGTAAGATTTCTAGCTGGTCTCAATCGAAACATTGCCAATATAGTTAAATTGCAACACTATATTAAGGTCGTTGATATGGTTCAGATGGCAATCAAGGTGGAAAAACAATTGAAAAGAAAAGGTACCACTTGACTGTTTTCTAACACTATTTCTACATCGAAGTGGGGTCAAGGAACCTACAAAAAGGATACCACCTTTCGAACCAAAGACAACATTGGTTCAACAAAGTCTAATAAGCCAAGTGGAGCTTCGAGTAAAGGAAAGAACGAGGCCGTGCCAAATCGAACTCGAGACATCAAGTGTTTCAAATACCTTGGGAGGGGCCATATTGCTAACTAATGTCCAAATCAGAGCGTTCTGATTCTAAGGGACAATGGTGAGATAGAATCTAAACTTGAAAAGGAATATGAGCGTGAAATACCTATTGATGAGGAGGATGACTTGGAGTATGTCGTGGAAAGAGAAATCCTTGTCATTAAGCGAAGTTTGAGCATCCAAACCACGAAGATTGAGTAGCAACGTGAAAACATCTTTCACACGCGCTGCCAAGGAAAGGTATGTAGTGTCATTATAGATAGTGGTAGTTGTACTAACGTTGCTAGCAGCTTGTTGGTAGAAAAACTTGGCCTAGCAACCACCAAACATCCACATCCTTACAAACTTCAATGGCTCAATGACGGTGGTGAGCTCAAGGTTACTAAGCAAGCTGTCATCACTTTCTCGATTGGCAAATACAGTGATGAAGTTATTTGTGATGTAGTGCCAATGCATGCTGGACACTTATTGTTGGGGAGACCATGGCAATTTGATCGCCGAGTACTGACAAATGGATATACCAATTGGTATACTTTCAAACACCATAGAAAGAACGTTACTTTGGCACCACTTACTACCAAACAAGTTTATGAAGATCAGCTCCAATTAAGAGAGTCTTATGAAAAATCGAGAGCAAAAGAAAAGGAGGAAAAAATTAGAGAGAAAAAGATAAAAAAAAAGAAGAAATGAAAGAATGACCCAAAAACAACAGAGAAAAACAAAGAGAGTGAGGTAAAAACACAAGAGAAAATGAAAGAAAAGAAGAGAGTGAGTTGGGAAAGTTGAGTAGTTTTGCAAAAGAAATGGAAATTAGAAAGTCTTTACTTTTGAAACATCATTTTCTTGTGCTCATGTACAAGGAAAGTATGTTTAGTACTAATGATTTAGAGACACTCTTCCATCTTCTATCATGTCTTTACTGCAGGAGTTCGAGGATGTGTTCCTGGATGCCTTGGGGAGATGTTCGGCCATCTTGGAAATTTAATGGGCAGTTATTCCTTGGTCGAATGGGTGCTTGGAGAAACCAATAATCAGCACACCATGTATTGTAGCCGGCCATGCATGAACCCTTCCATGTGTTGCATCCAACCATGCATGCACCTTGCATTAATTGTCATTCATGCATTCGACTACACGTAAAAGACAATGAACACATTAAAACAAGTTAACTTTGGCTGCATCAAAATAAATACTTACTTTAGACACTTTATAAACATATATTGAAGCTAAGACAAATTAAATATGGACTTAGCAAGATACAATAATTCGGCTAGCTCCAATTATACTAAAAACATGCAATAAGCTGTAATGAGCTAGTAAACTAATCAATGAGCTTGAAATAAAATAAACTAATGAAAATAATCGCTTATTTTATTCTAGCAATAAAGTAAATGAGCTGGAAATAAGTTGGAATGAGCTCAAATGAGCTGATTTGAGCTGAACAGAGTTCGGGGAGCTGGAAAGGAGCTAAGGTCGATTTGCAAGAGATTGCAAGGAGTCCTCGTTGAGCTGGTCCGGACTTTTTCAATGGGTTCTGATAGAGGGTTGCGCGCGGACCAAGATCGAGTTGCCAAGTCACGAGAAAACTCCTAAGAAAACTTTAAATTCTTGGATCTGAAACGAAACAGCAAAACTAATTTAGAGTCAATTAGATCTGAAAACGAAAATAATCAAACAATAAAAGATCAACCAAGAATTAAAACACTTATAGATAGCTAATCTTGGATGCCAAGAACATGGAATTGAATTCAAGAAAGGTCCCAAACAATCGAATCTGAAAAGAACCCAAAAATCAGCAAATTAAATTTAAACTCAGTAGATCACGAAATCAACTAGATCTAGGGTTTGGACGGCAATAAAGAGGGGTTTTGTGAAATCAAAACGTTTCTTGTTGTCCAAGGTTGATGCCGAACAGATTCTTGAAGGTTGAACGTGGCTAGAGACGCAACAAGAGAGTTTAAACAAGTTAGATAAGGAAATCGACACAAGCAGGAAATTAAAAGATTGAACAGCAAGAAAAATAAGGATAACCTCCTATGAAGCCTTGAAATCGAGAAATATTTCACAACTCCCTTCAAACGGCTCTAATCTCCCCTCCAATGAAGAACAATGGTAAGAAGAAGGCTGAAGATGGCTCCCACAATAAAAAAGATTGTTAAAACTCCTTTTAAAGAAAACTCAAGAGAAAATTCTTATAGAACACAAAGAGAATTTTCACTCAACAAAACAAATTTGATTTCAATGTATTCTTCAAGTATATGTGTATAAGGGTGGCTAGCCAAGCCATACATATAGACCTTCTAACTATTTTCCTAGTCCTAATAGGAAAACTAAAAAAAACCTATTTTTTTTTAGGAAAACTAAAAAAAACCTAATTTTTTTTACTTTAAAGGGGAAATTCGGCCAAGGACTTTAAATGGGCCTCTTGGACCGAATTTTTACATAGAAATTTATTCACAAAGTCTAAAAATGAAAACTAAGTATTTAAAGAATTAAAACTTAACAAATTGGGCCACTTTGACAATTTGGCCTGATTTTCGACTAAGTTTAATTTAAATTTCTTGATTGGGCTTGGAACATCTTATTGGGCCTTGTCTTCAAGAACTTGGGCTTGTAATCCGTTCTCTCCCGAAATTGGCTTGTTAATGCTCATAACTGAGATCCAATGCGCCTTAGTTGCAAGATTCGGTTTCTTGGACCAAGATTTCCAAGATTTGAAATCCTGATTTTCTTGATTCTTGAAATCGCTCAAAACAGCAAAATTGGACCAAGATTCGGTTTCTTGATTTTCTTGAAAACAAGAAAGTGAATCTTGATTTTCTTTTTCCTTCATATACACATCTAAGGCCTTTGTGACTCGTATTAGGTTCGGTCAATGATTTAGCCCATATTTGAGTGATTAAGGCTGAGATGGCCTCTTTAAAGAGCTTAGCTCGAGCTCGCGTTATAGGACCTTTGGGCAGCACCATCTGTTCCTTGATCGAGCTAGGTGGGTGCCGGGGTGTGCTCCCATATGTAAATATACCCTAATGTAGATTTCTTGCTATCTTGGCACCCAGTGAAATTAGAATCAGAATACCTTACGGCCTCCAAAAGATTTGATCTCTTATAAGTAAGCTTGTAATCTTTTGTTCTCTAAAGATATCTCATAACCCTTTTGGTTGCTACCCAATGATCCATACCAGGGTTGCCTAAAAATCTGCCTAGCATCCCAACAGTGTACTTAATATCCGGACGTGTACATACTTGAGCATACATTAAACTTTCAACAGCTGATGCATAGGGAATCTTTTGCATTTCTTGAATTTTAAGGTTACTTTTAGGGCATTGAGTAAGACCACATTTGTCTCCTTTAGCGACAGGGGTGTCACCTAGTCTACAACTTTGCATTCCAAATCTTTTGAGTACTTTTGTGCAAATCCAAGAATACCCTAAGATCAGTCTCGATGTATCTAAATTTCTAAAACAAAAGAGGCTTCCCCAAGATCTTTCATCTCAAAATGCTTAGATAAAAACCTCTTGGTTTCGTGCAATAAGCCTATATCATTAGCGGCAAGCAAAATGTTATCGACATATAGAACAAGAAATATGTACTTACTCCCACTGAATTTATGATACACACAATCATTAACAATATTCATCTCAAAACTAAACAAAACAATTACTTGATGAAACTTGTGGTACCATTGGCAAGAAGTTGTTTGATTCCATAGATGGATTTTGTCAATTTTCAAACCATATTCTTTGAGTCTTCCAACTCAAAGTTTTCTGGTTGCACAATATAAATTCTTTCTTCAATGTCACCATTAAGAAAGGCAGTCTTAACATCCATCTGATGTAACTCAAGATCAAAATGAGCAACAAGCGCCATGATTATCCTGAAAAAGTCTTTCGATGAAACTAGAGAGAAAGTCTCTATAAAATCAAAGCCTTCTTTCTGAGTATATCCTTTAGCTACAAGACATGCCTTATACCTCTCCACATTACCATTTGCATCCCTCTTGGTTTTAAATATCCATTTACAACCAATTGGTTTTGCACCTTCGGGTAATGGGACAAGTTCTCAAACTTTATTGTCTTGCATAGACTTATACTCATCTTTCACGGCATAAATCCACTTTTGAAAAGTAGAACTTTTCATGGCCTGATGAAAGTTGATTGGATCATCTTCCATCATTCTATTATCATCCTCATGTTCTTAGAGAAATACAACATAATCATTTGGAACAACATTTCTCCTTTCTCTCATTAATGGAACAATTACCTCATCTTGAATGGAGAGTTGTTCAACATTGTCTTGTTGAGGTTCTGGATTCACTTCTTGATTAATATGATAGGTATGAAAACCTGAGTATCATCAAAAGTGATAGTAGGAACTGAGTTAGAATACAATTCCTCCTCAAAAGCAATGTCTCTAACCTTATTTCTCCCCCAAACTCAACATCCTCAAAAAATGTTGTAGTTCCCGTCTAAAAAAAATTCCTTATTGGGTACACTTATGTGGGTAGTAGCACCAGAATCTATCCACCAAGTGTTTCTAAGTACTGAAGCTAAATTAACCTCAAAATAGACCAAATTAAGAATTATATCTTTCTTTGCATGCCAGGCATGATATTTGATACAATCTTTCTTCATGTGTCTAGACTTGTTATAAAAGAAACAACTTTTTATATATTGTTGTTTATTCTTTTGAGTTGGACCCTTAGTAGCTTCATTCTAATATCTTCTTTTCTTGCCTTTGTTTTTAGGGGCATTGGCCAAATAAGCACTTTTAGACTTATCATGCTTCAACCTTTCTTCCTCTTGCACAAAATGAAAAAAGAGCTCATTTAGGGTCCATTTCTCCTTTTGACAGTTATAACTAATTTTAAATTGATTAAACTAAGCAGGAAGCAATACCAAAACCATAAGAACAAACAATTCCTTAGAGAGCTTGATCTTAAGTGCCTTAAGTCTTGAAGCAATATGAAACATCTCTATAATGTACTCCCTTATGTTTCCTTGACCCCTAATACTTCATAGACATCAAATAAGTCAGAAGTGATGTCATCTCAACCTTATCACTTTTAGCAAAATGTTTCTTAATTTCATCAAGGAAAATGCTATGATACGAACTCAGTTCGGTGTTTATTCGAGTCGTTTAGATTGCCTGATCGTGAAATTAAGTGATACAAACTCAGTTCAGTGTTAATTCGAGTCGTTTAGATTGCCCGATCGTAAAATTAAGTAAGTTGCTAAACTTTTAGCGAAATAGGCTGGAAAAATAAAGAATAAGTTTAGACGAAAAGGATAAGAAGAGGGTTTAGGAAAATGGAAGATTAGATTCGGCTAAGGCCAAGAGTGAACCAACAATATAAGGGAATGTTGACTCAAAACTTATACGGCACTTAGAGGTAATTTGGTTCAGAAAACAACAAACAAAAACCTTGACCTGCTATCTAACAAGATAGGAGCCAAATTTATAACGAACGTCACACTTGAAGTGATAAGTTTGGATATCAAAGGAAAGAAAAGACGCAACAAGCCTAGCTTAATAAGTTAGATCAATCCCAAAGAGAACAAGGAGATTTGGAATACTCACAAGTTTTAAAATATTTCATAAAAATATAGTAAAAGTCCCAACAACAATCTGAAAACAAAGTATTTATAGGCATGAGACAAACCCCAGCTGAATAGACACACACATTCAACTTAATTGAGCTATTGATGAACTTAATTAAGCCAATTAAAACTAAGTAACCTTTGATGAACTCTAACATATGTAACAACAATGGTCAGCTTGTTTAATCTTCCAAATCAGCTAATAATGAGCTCTAATGAGCTGAATAAATTTAGTTCAATGTTTGATATCATAACAACCCTTAAATTCCCCTTTGGGCAGTCGAATGGACACCATTTAAAAATTGAGTATCTTTTGGCATACGAACGACCCTCTTTGTGGAAATACTTAATATAACCAACCAAAGGTGTAGATGAACAACCACCATTATGAGAAAAACGTTTGGAAACTTATTGGCTTGTGTAAATAACTCCTTGTAACTCTTTGTCCATTAAACTCAGCAGCTGGCCTTCAATTCATCTTCATAATAGCTGAAGTTATTTCTTTCTTTAATGCCGATCCATGTAACAGCTGGTTCAAATGATTAATTCACCTATAAACACAATTAAGCAAATTAAATGGCTATAGCAAATTAATTAGACTGGAACATATTAAAAGTCGAAATTATTTAAGCAACTAAAAATTTAAAACAATTTAATTAATTAAACTAAGTATTTAAGCAACTAAAGAAAATTAAAACAATTGAATTAATTAAACTAAACACATTAAAAGTTCAGTCCAGTAATTATTTAGCTAAAATTCAGTTTGCAAAAAGCTATATGGAATGCATGGTGTTGAGCTCCATGTTTGCTTGATGAGTCCGACCACCTCATCCCCCCAAGCTAGATCAATTTGATTTGTATTAATAGCGTCTCGAAACTTCTTAGCATGAGATCGAGTAATGGGTCCTTATGGCAACTCAATAGAATCGACCATAGTTTCCTGAGCTTGGATCACATCATCCCCCTCTTCAAGGCGATTTGTCCCCAAATCATCACCTACATCAAAAGGGGATAAGTCAGCAACATTAAAAGTGGCACTAATCCCATACTCACCTGGTAGATCTAACTTGTAGGCGTTCTCGTAAATCCTTTCCAAAACTTGAAAAGGACCGTCTCCCCTTGGCAAGAGTTTTGATCTTTTTTGGGTTGGAAATCTTTCCTTACGCATAAGGATCCAAACCCAGTCACTAGGTTCAAATATTACCCGCTTGCGTCCCTTATTCACCATTTGAGCATATTGTTCGATGATACGACCCGCCCTTGGGAACGGCCATTGCTTCAGCCTACAAGCGAGGCTCGTTGTGTTTGCAAGCTGGACGTAGCTCAATCTTATTTTGTGGAGCTTCATTTAGCTCGTTTCCAGCTCCTTTCAAGCTCAATGAGCTCAAATCAGCTCAATTTAGCTCAAAACTTGCAAATTCAGCTCAAATAATTTTTGCTATTTAATTTGTCTCAAATCTGGTCGGATTTAATTATGCATGATTAATTGTGTTTTTCCTACATGTTATTAAGTCAAATTAATTTCCTACAGCTTATATATAAGTCTTAATACATGTTTTTAATGTGTCTTGTCCAAACCGAATTAATTAGACTTAGTTTAATTAATTGAGTTTTGTTTTAATTATTTGGATTAATGTTGTCTAAATTTCGTTTTTAATATGATTCAGCTGAATAATGATCAACTAAATTCATTTGTTCATGTTGTGTAGGTTGGCCGAATGTGGATGGAAGCATTTAAGCTAGGTGCATGCATCATAGGTTCAATGAATGTGGCGTTACATGCATGAGGAATGTTCAGCTGATTTTAAATGATTCAAGAACCAGCATATTGCCGTTCACACATGAAGTTCACACTCTTGGCTTTTCGGTTTGGAATGTTCACACACAAGGACTCTTTGAAACCGAGTGTTCACACTTCATTTGGCCATTCAAATCCCTCTTAATGGCTGGTCACTTTTCAGCAAAAGATACAACTTAAATAAGTTCATTTATGTACATTGGCTGAATCTAACTCTTTCATGCACCATTCAAAGTGACCAAGGTTCAATAGGAGTTCTAGAAGCTTGTCAAGTTCAGCCGAATTTAGATAGCACATTCAAGTGGTTCATTTGCTTACTCCTTAAGGATTGAAAGAGACCATTCGGCTAGCTTAGGAGATTATTATAAATAGCTAAATTTTTACTTTGTAAAGGACTTTTGATTTTTAAGTAACGAATTGCTGCCAAATTTGTGAGGCATTTTCTCTCAAATTTCGTTCGAGACCCGTAAGACTTATCTAGCTTCTAGTGGCGTCTTTCCGAGTCTTTCTTTCGAACTTATCACTCCCCAACCCGAGTGTGGCGTTCACCATTGATACCTTTGGTTCATACTTTCCTAAGTATTGGGTCAAGGTCCTTATCACCCCAATTCCCATTCATTTAGGTCCTATAAGTTTCGGGTCGACACTCTTTTTAGTGTTGGTTCTTTCTTGACCTTTTTGAACCATTACCATTTCGTACCATTTCCCGAATACCAAATCGCACCAAAACTAAAGACCATTCGTGAATTATTCCTAAACCGAACTCAACCAACCTAATCATACCATTTAGACTTAAACCAAATTCCACAACCTACTTTGAACGAACCTACCTTACCTCTTTGAACTTAATTACATTTTCTCTTTTTCTTTTCTAATACACTTCTACGTTTACGATCGGGAACTAAACGACTCGGGTTCAACTACTAAACCGAGATCGTATCAGGTTTGTCTTTAAATGTTGTTTCTAACTCGTTGATGCAATTTTTTAACAAATTCTGCCTTTTTCTTGCCTACATGCACTAATTGATTAGAAGGTAAAGGCAATAAATCCATAGGAGTTAAGAGATTGAAACCATATACCACTTCAAATGGCGAATGCTTGGTAGTCGAGTGCACCGATCGGTTGTAAGTGAACTCAATGTGTGGTAGACACTCCTCCCAAGTTTTTAAGTTCTTTCGAATTATGGCACGCAAAAAGGTTGATAAAACTCATTAACAACCTCCGTTTGGCCGTTAGTTTGGGGATGGCAAGTTGTTGAAAACAAAAGCTTGGTGCCAAGCTTACCCCACAAAGTCCTCCAAAAATGGTTGAGGAACTTAACGTCACGGTCTGAAAAAATGGTCCTCAGAATGCCATGCAAACGCACGATTTCCCTAAAGAACAGATTAGCAATATTTATCGTGTCATTAGTTTTATTACATGGAATAAAGTGAGCCATCTTTGAGAATCGATCTACTACTACAAATACAGAATCTTTGCCATTCTTTGTTCTAGAAAGGCCTAGAATGAAATCCATGGATATATCCACCCATGGTGCTTCCGAAATTGGCAAAGGAATGTATAAACCATGTGGTTGAATCTTTGACTTAGCCTTCTTGCAAGCTAAATATTGCTTACACACTTTAATTACATCTCGCCGCATCTTCGGCCAATAAAAGTGCTCTTATAGAACAACCAAAGTCTTGGCTATACCAAAGTGGCCCATTAATCCCCCATTATGTGCCTCTCGAACCAGCACATCTCTAATTGATCCTTGGGGTATACATAACTTATTTTCTTGAAAGAGAAAACCGTCTTGTTGAAAATACCTGTTGTGGGCACTTTGAACACACAACTCAAATATCTGACCAAAGCTAGGATCATTAACATATAAATCTTTCAAGTATGAAAATCTAAGCAACTTAGCATCCAAATGATTAATTAAAGCAAACCTACGTGATAGCTCATCCGCAACAACATTTTCTTTTCCTTGTTTGTACTTAATCACGTATGGAAAGGACTCGAGAAATTCCACCCACTTTGCATGTTGTTTTTTTAGCTTAGTTTTGTCCTTTCAAATGCTTCAAGGCTTCATGGTTCATATGTATTACGAACTCTTTCAGCCAAAGGCAATGCTGCCATGTTTCCAACGCATGAATCAAGGCGTACATCTCTTTATCATAGGTTGGATAGTTGAGTGTAGCCCCATTGAGTTTTTCGCTGAAGTAGGCAATTGACCGTCTATCTTGTGTCAAGACTGCACCTATACCTATCCCTGAAGCATCACACTCCACTTCAAAAGTTTTGTTAAAGTCGGGTAAACTCAACAATGGAACATTAGTCAAACAATCTTTAATTTTGTTAAAAGAAACTTCTTGTTCATCATTCCAAGTAAAAGAAGAATTTTTCTTGATAATACCCGTTAAAGGAGCAGCTATGGTACTGAAGTTCGGCATGAATCTCCTATAGAAGCTCGTATGGCCGTGAAAGCTTCTAACTTAACTAATGGTCGTCGAACGAGGCCATTCTTGGATCTCCTTGATCTTCCCTTGATCCACCTCTAGGCGTTTCGCACTTACAATGAAACCTAAGAAAACGACTTTGTTAGTACAAAAATTACATTTCTTAAGATTTGCATATAACACTTCCTTTCGTAAAACCTCCAAAATAGCACGCAAATGTTCAATATGATCAACCAATGATTTGCTATAAATTAAAATGTCATCAAAGTATATTACACAAAATCGACCAATAAAATATCGTAAAATGTGATTCATCAATTGCATAAACGTGCTTAGTGCATTTTTTAGGCCAAATGGCATCACTAGCCACTCATACTAACCATATTTGGTTTTAAAGGCTGTCTTCCACTCGTCCCCTTCTCGCATGCGTATTTGGTGATGTCCACTCTTCAAATCAATCTTGGAGAAGAGTTTGGCACCACTAAGCTCATCGAGCATGTCATCGAATCTAGGAATAGGGTGACGATATTTGACGGTGATTTTGTTAATGGCTCGGCAGTCCACACACATTCTCCACGAGCCATCCTTTTTGGGCACCAACAGAACGGGCACCACGCAAGGGCTTAAACTTTCCCGTATGTATCCCTTCTCCATCAAGTCAGCCACGTGTCGTTGCAACTCCTTAGTCTCCTCGGGGTTGCTTCGGTAGGCTGGACGATTCAGGATCATAACTCCAGGCACAAAGTTGATTTGATGTTCAATGCCACGAAGAGATGGCAATCCTCTTAGTACTTCCTCCGAAAATGCGTCCTCAAATTCCTGAAGTAAAATCACAACAGAAGAAGGCAAAATAGTTTTAAGTTCATTAGCATCAAAAAGGCATTCTTTGTACATAAGTACAAGAATGGGCTGGCGCATCATTAAGGACTTTGTCACTTCTCTTTTTCTCGCAAACACACTTATTTTGCCACTCTCATCTTCTTTTTTATTTTCTTTTTTGACTAGTGTTTTTACCTCAATTTTCTAGACTTTTCCTTTGTTTTTTTATTATCTTTCCTTTTTCTTTTTCTCTCTTTTTTTCTTGTTCTTTTTCTTTTTCTACAGTCTCTTCTAGCTTGATTTGATCTTGATACACTGGTTTCGGGGTAAGAGGGGCTAGAGTACATTTTTGCCTATATACTTAAAGGTATAATGGTTGGTATATCCATTATGGATTACACATCGATCAAACTACCATGGACGTCCCAAAAGAAGGTATCCCGCATGTATGGGAACCACATTACATACTACCTGGTCTTGGTATTTTCTAATGGAAAAGGCTACAATAGCTTGTTTTGTCACTTTAAGTTCTCCGCCATCATTCAACCATTGTAGCTTGTACAGATTTAGATGTTTGTTCGTGGTTAAACCAAGTTTTCCAACCAGCATATTACTTGCGACGTTGGTGCAGCTTCCTCTGTCAATAATCATGCTACATACCTTGCCTTGGATGTGGCACTGAGTGTGGAAAATATTTTCTCTTTGTTGTTCGATTTCGACACTTAGAATGTTGAGGCTCCTTTTCACCACAAGAATCTCACCTTCAACCGGTAACTCTAAATCTTCTCCTTTATCGAATGGCATTTTGGGCTCATTTTCATTCTCTTCCTCGGACTCAATTTCACCGTCGGCCCGTACCACCATGATTCACCGATTGGAACATTGGCTGGCTATGTGTCCCCGTCCTTAACAGTTGAAACACTTTATGTCTCTTGTGCGATTTGGAGTAGTCTCGATTTTGTTCTTACTTGCCTAGCCAACAGTTGGATTGGATTTGGCCACTACAATAGGATCCTTGGTTCGAACAGGGGGTTCATTAGCTACTTGACTCCATTTGGTGGTAGATGGATTAGAGTGGGAAAGGTTAACTCCCTTCCATTTAAGTTTCTTTTTTACTTTAATGGCCATGTGAACCATGTCCATCACTTCAACATAGTGTTGCAATTAAACTATATTGGAGATGTCACGATTTAATCCCGCAAGAAACCTAGCCATTGTTGCCTCTTGATCCTCCTCGATATCGGCTCGAATCATTGCTATCTCTATTTCCTTGTAGTAGTCTTCGACACTTTGGTTGCCTTGGGTAAGATTTTGCAATTGTTGGTAGAGATCTCAGTGATAGTAAGAAGGTATGAAATGCTTTCTCATGATTGCGTTCATTTCAGCCCAAGTTGAGATAGGTCTCTCTCCATTTTTTCTTTGACTTGTCACGAGTTGGTCCCGCCACACTATGGCATAATTCGAGAACTCAATAGCCACCAACTTTACCTTTTTGCTCTCCGAATAATTATGGCATTCAAAGACTAACTCAATTTTTTCTCTCACTCCAAGTAAGCCTCGGGGTCGTTCTTCCCTTAGAACGGAGGTATGGTCATCTTAATGTTTTCAAGGCTATTGTCGAAACCATTTTTTTAAATTTAAATTTAAATCAAAAAGAGGGATTGACTTTGAAAATAAAATGGGAGTCGCCACCGATCTTTTGTTAAGGTGTGACCGGTTCATCGTTAAAAACGAATTTGGTCCACGAAATTTTGAGAAAATAGATTCGGGAGTTGGTTACGCACGAGGAAGGGTTAGCACCCTCGTAACGCCCAAAATTGGTACCGAATTGATTGTTTAATGTCTTAATGTCAAATTTGAAAAGATTATAAAAATACGATCCTTTGAAAAGAAAACTCGAATAAAATGAATTGGATGACAAGACATACTCATCTCAAAGAAATAACTGTCACACTCAGTAAGTTAGGGTGCAACTGTTTAATCTTTGGGATTAAGTTTATCTTTTTTAAAATTTTAAAATGTATTTTGAGAAGGATATTTGGTTATTTGGGTCAATCGAGAAATTAGAATCCAGTAAGTTAGAGTTCAATTTCTCGTCATTCCTGAACACCGAATATTGCCTTTATTTTAAAACCCTTAATCTGAGATAACAAAATGTTATATCCAGTAAGTTAGGATTCAACATTTTGAATTCCCAACAAGCTTTATTTAAAAATCATGGTTTTATCACAAAAGAGACACTCGGCTATTTAAATTCATTGGAAGAATTGAAGCCCAGTAAGTTAGGATGCAATTCTCTCGAGAGTCGTGAATACTAGGTACTTTGACAAATTGCGAAATAAGATGACTCTAATGCTTTTTATTGAAATATAGAAAATGCGATAATTAAATAAACTATGAATTATGTGGAATTTGAATAGTAAATATACACCGATGAATAAATCAACATAATCAAGTATAATAATAAAAGTTTCAATCATACATTGGGCCAATATCAACGTTAACATTCAAGAATTATTAATCTAAAAGGGAAATAAAGTGTATTCACCAAATAAAATAAAAAATGAATTCAGGATTAAATATATATATAGACAAAATTTAAAAAATAATTAATATAAAATTTCAAACAATTTAATAATGGAACTAAAAATAAAATGTTTAAGTAAATTCTAAAAAATATTTGTAAGAAAATAAAAGTGAATAAATTTTAAAATTGATATATGTTTTGATTTATAAGTAAAAATCTTAATGTAAATAATAATATATATAGTCATAATATATATAAGTTAAAATAAGTAAGATAGAATAGCAAATTTAAAAGGAATAAAATATTTGTGCATAAAAATTTATGATTTGATATTAATAACATTATATTGTATTCATATGTACAATAAAATAATTTTAATATAAATTATATATATACATATATGAAAGGATCATGAAATGCTATTGTGTGATTTTTTCTAAATTCAAATGAATATATACATATAAATATATGAATGTCCAAAATAAAATATTTGTAGAATTTAAATAATAATATACAAAAACTTAAGATAATAACATATAATAAAATAATAAAATCATATCAAAATTAGGTTTATTATTAAAAAAGATAATAACAATTAATAATAAACTAGTCAATTTAATAATAAAAAGACAAAACAATGGACAAATTTTGAATTAAAACAAAAATCTTAAGGTAAATTTGAAAATAATGCGCAAATGACCAAAATGAGAGCCAATTAATATCAAAAGGACCAGTACAGCAATTTAACCAGTAAATCTTCTTTGGTATATGGATTAAAACCTTCAAAACAGTGCCGTTTCCACACAAATTCAATTGAAACCGAAATCAAATATAGCATATAAATCAAAATAATAATAAAAGTTAAATTAAAACAAATCAAAACACAAAAGGATCTATGGCGCAAATAAACCATTGAAATAAAATGTGCGGATCCTCCCCTCGGGTCGGGTCACCGCGCGGGTGCTAGCATCATACGACGCCGTTTTGAGACCACCGGTCCCGCCCTCAAACGACGCCGTTTATATTTGGATCTAAGTGAATACAGAATTAAATACGAGGTATAAATTACAAATCAAAAACAGAAGTCAAATCATAATTTCATTAAACACGGAAGGACTCATTAAGTAAATAAACCAAACGATCCATAGCGCGCGGATCCTTTCTGGATCGGGTCACTGTTCGGATCGAGTCTTCAAAACGGCGCCGTTTCAATGCCATTATATTGGCTCTGAACGGTGACGTTTTAAGTCCTGCGTTTAAAACTAAAAAACCCTAAAACTACCGTTTACATTAAATCAAAACCTAAACTTAAAAGACTCTGCGCCGTTCTGCGCTCCTCAGGCATGCAAACAGCTGTGGTTTCAACCTATTCTCCGATGACAACGGAGAAGGCCGAAATCCCATCGCCAGGTATGTTTTTTCTTTTCTTTTTATTTTCTCTCTTAATTATCGATTAATGACCACAAAAATCAGAAAAGGAAAGAAAAGTAATGAAACTAATAACCAGCAAAATGAAGAAGAAAATAAACCCAGAAATTACGTTTCGGTATTTCGTTCTTTTTTGTATTCGAATATGCGTGTGTTAAAAAAGGGGAAAAGAGCTCCCTTTTACAGATTCAAAAATGGCTTTATATAGCTGGATCCAAAAAAAATAAATCCAAATACATCCCTTTTTTCTCTCTGCCCTTTCTGCTATTTTTGCTCCTTTTTGCCTGCTATTTTCTGTCCGCATTTCCTTGTTTGCTTGCGCTATTTGTGTGTTGTTGGTTTCCTGCAGGTGTACGGAGGTCGTACGGTGACGTGGAGGCGCGTGCGTGCGCTGGAAAGTCCCGTGGTGCATGTCTTTGGAGGCTCGCGTCTTGAGGAAACGGCTACTGAGTTCTAAGGTTCCCAAATTCTGATTTTGCGTTGAGCCGCTTCAGTTTTGGGCTAGGGGTATTCGGGTTTGGTTTTGGGTTGGTAATTTAGGTTTGGGCCATATCGATTTGGTCTGTATGATTATGGACTGCTGGACTTTTAATAATTTTTTTATTGTTATTAAAAAATGGGCCGGGAAAATATTGGGCCTTATAGCTGCCCCTCTTTGCTCGTTGTCATGTAACGGGAACAGAGCAAAGATTCTAGAAATGGCCAATTTTGCCCGGTCGCGCTTGGACCTTAGTGCTCTTTTTCTTCAAGTAGCTTCACTCCATCCTACTGCATCTTCAGAGGTATAGGAATTGGTGCCTCAATCCACTCCACCGAAACTCTGGGGAGATAGGATTTGTAACTCGTAACTTTAAAAGAACAAAATTTGCTATCTCTAGTCCGCAAGACTTGATGCGATCTGCTCTACTGCAACTTCAGAGAGATAAGATCTATTACTTTAATCCGCTCCACTGCAACCTCAGGGAGATAGGATTATCGACTTCAATCTGCTCCACTGCAACCTCAGGGAGATAAGATTTGCTTCTTCAGTCTGCCCCACTGTGACTTCAGGGGGATAAGACTTGTTTTCTCAATCTGCTCCACTACAACCTCAGGGAGATAAGACCTGATGCGATCCACTCTACTGGAACTTCAGAGAGATAAGATCTATTACTTTAATCCTCTCCACTACAACTTCAGGGAGATAGGATTATCGGCTTCAATCTGCTCCACTATAACTTCAGGGAGATAAGATTTGTCATCTTCGATCCGCCTTACTCGCAACTTCGGGGATAAGACACCTTACTCGATCCGCTCATCACGCAACTTCGTGGAGAAAAGACCTGATGCGATCCACTCTGCTGCAACATCAGAGAGATAAGATCTATTACTTTAATCCGCTCCACTACAACTTTAGGGAGATAGGATTATCGGCTTCAATCTGCTTCCTTACACTTGAAGATAAGATTCACCGTCTTCGATCTGCTCCGCTATTGCTTAGGGAGACAAGATCTATAATTTCCAACCTACTCCACTACTGACCAGGGACATAGGACTTGTGGCTTAAATCTGCTTCCTTAAACTTGAAGATAAGATTCGTCGTCTTTGATCTGCTCCGCTATTGCTTAGGGAGACCAGATCTGTTATATTCACTGATCTGTTCTCCAAGGAACATGACCTGTATATGAACCTATTTATGCCTAATGATTAGGATGGCATGATCAACATGAATCAAATGCTCCTAACTAGACATGTGTGAATGGTGTTTGCATGAATTCAGAATTTTATTTTCCGAGACTGATCCCGTTTAAGATGTCATTGCTCGAAGTTTATTAAGGCTTTAACACTGACATGCTGTAACGCCCTCTTACTTGACCGGCTTTTCTGAAAAACATTTAGCCAGGTTGCCCCCCACTGTAAACCTTAAAGTTTAATCCATTGGGGACCAAAATTTGTACCATCATTCTCCCACTGTAATCCAAGTGTAGAAATATGTGGCTTTTCCTCAATCCTTCTATCACAATTCAAGGATACATGATCTAAATCATTCTAGTTCCTTACACCATTCCCAAGGTGTCGTACCAAATACTTATGTGCAGATGAAGGCTCTCTTTTCTGAGGTAACCTCTTCCTATTACCTGATGATTATTGCTTGCTTGTTTATTTAAGCTTGGTCATTAACCCGTCATCTTATCATTTTGTTCAATCAATGCATTTGACAACAAAATCCAAAGAGAAAGTCCAAATTTAGACTCTTCCTTCTCAAATTTCCAACCTTTAAACCTGGTGCGTTCTAAACAATGTCCTATTTCAGGCTCCTATATTATTTAGAAACTTTTCAGAGTAATATGCAAAACTTCCTTTGTGAAAGTTTTATTAGTCCATTAATCGTTATTCCAATGCAACATGCTTGCAAAAAGGGTCATAACAATGGATAAGAATAAAGTTGGCTCTGAGTATAGCTCGAAAGGAATAAATTATCAAAAATAGTAAAGAAGGATAATAAAGAAATTGATTGGGAATGTATATCTTGGAAACGAAAAAGTATTCCAAGAACAACAAATTCAATATAAATAATATGAGAATTGGGTGCCCAAGATATCGCAGCTTGAACTTCTCTATACAAACTTTCTGAAGACCATTCTGACTTTGACATGTGTTTATGAGATCTACATTGCTTTGTCGATGCCCCAAGATGTCACCTATCCTTTCTTGTTGATTCAGGCATAGCAAGATCACCACATGCCCCAATATGATCAAAATTCGAGTTGCTCTGATCGCCTCATGTCTCATTTTAATCAATATTTGAGCCGCCCTTTTCGGGTTTTCAACTCAAATCCCCTTTGGCCTAAGGTGCCCTTTGCGGGTTTTCCCCTTAGCCTCTCCATTTTTACATTTTCATTTTTCTTTTTCATTTTTTCATTTTTCATATTTTTTCTGACTCAAAGTGCCCTTTGCGGGTTTTCACCTTGGTCCTTTCTCCTTCTTCAGGCGAGCTAATTCTTGACTGAATCTGAGTTTACAGGATTTGGCAAGTTTTTACAATCTATCCTACTCAAGATCAGAGCTTCTCCGGAAAAGGACTTTGGCATCCATTTTCCTCTAAAATCCTTTTGTGTAGGAAGAATCTTTCTCCAAATTAGGTTCCCCTTATGGAATTCTCTAAGGCAAACCTTTTGATTGTAGGCTCACATTATTTGCCTTTGGTACATCTGACTGTACTGAATAGCTTTTAGCCTTTCCTTTTGATCAGATTAGATTCATTCTACTCAACTAAAACCTAGAGAATAAGGATTTCTACTTCAATAGGTAGAACTACTTTCGTCTTGTAAACTAGAGAAAATAGTGTTGCCCCAGTCAAAGCTCCGATAAACGTTCAAAAACAAAGAAGGCAGATGGTAACTTCACATGCCAACCCATGTAAGTCTCAATCATTTTTGCAATTCATTATTTTGTAATACAGTGACAAATCGTGGTGTCTGATTTTGAATTGATTACAGCCCTCAGCTATTGTGCTGTCCTTGCATTTTCCCAATACCATCCTCTCTGGGATCGGCATATAATGGCATTGGTGTATGAAGCAGCCTCTAATGATCTCAAAACTGAAGCAATGCCTATTAGAAGTCTTCGATAATGGTGATGTCCATGCCCCATCTTGCTCAAAATTTGTGTCGCCCTTTTCAGGTTTTGATACGATGTAGCCTAACGAAACAGACTATCTTCGTATGTTACGGATCTAGGAATGTTGTAAGCACGTTCCTGCAACAAGAAAACAGCAAGGAATTAAAGAAATAATCATGGTAAAATATGGGAAAAACAAAAGAACGAAAATGGAAGGAAAATGAAGTTGTTGGCGTTTAAAATAAAAAGAAATTCAATCGGTGAAGTCGAACGCTTCATGAAATGGCCAAGGCAGCAACTTGAGTGTTCAACAATGGCAAAGGTAATCGTTGGAATAGATTAACATTAAACTCGAAAGAACTTGCACAATCTACTGAGCAAACCCGAATCGAATCTGTTCAACGTCAAAAGGACTTGGACCCTCTAGATAGCGATCTAGGAACCCGAAGTATCAAGAAAATTTGACACAACAAACTAAGTCTGAAATGCCAAGGAAAGTTCAATGAAGAACCGAAATTGAGAGAAATTCTCAAACGTAATTGTTTTCATAAATCATCTAACCTGAATACATCATTTTAATATGTATTTATAAGTACAAAAGAGGGGTGTTGAATGGAAATTCGTGGCTGTAATCAAAAGGGTTTAAAATAAGGAGTTATAACTCCTTTTGGCGTCATTTTAATAATGTACATACATTTAAATTTCAAACGACAACCTCCCTTGTTCTTATCCTTGTATATTCGCTACACATGCACACACACACTCTTGTGCACAAGCGGTCATGTGCTCCTCACATGTTTGGATGCCTCATGGGCTGCCACAAATGCATAGGACACTTGCCATTACATAGGACACGTTTTAGCTGCTCCTGGACTCGTCAGTTGGAGTTGAGCTGGTGGAGCTGAGTTTGAGCTAGCTAGAAATGTATTGAGTGAAATGAGCTAGAAACAATCTTCGAACTATTTCGAGATGAGATGAGTGCATGCACATATTTGAGCTTCAATCGAGCTAGAAATGATATCTTAAGTCATTGTCCATTACGTTTCCTTATGGTAAACAAAACAAACATGCATTAAAGTAATGCAAACTTATTGAAAACTTATTAACAAGTGTAAACATAATGCAAACTTATTCATTAAAACACAAACAACATCAAATCAATACCAAAACATACTTAAATACACACATAATACATAGTAGAACCTAAATACGTCACATATCAAGATGCAACATGTTATAAAGCCTATGTTCTAAGGCATGAACATGATCGAATAAATCTGGAATCGTAGCACAAGTAAGGAACAAGGCTTCCCTGAATTTCTTTGCCCTAGATCGAGTAATAGGTCCTAATGGTAAGACCTCCGGATCAGTTTGCTTTGTTGGTGTGAGCGTGCGCACATCATCCCCCCTTCTGGAAAAGGATTTGTCCTCAAATCTGTAGAATCATCATAAGGGGTTAAATCAGATACATTAAATGTGGCACTCACATTGTATTCTCCCGACAAGTCTAACTTGTAGGCGTTGTCATTCACTTTCTCCAACACCGAAAGGACCATCACCACGCTGATATGACTTGGACCGCCTCTGGGCTGGAAATCGTTCCTTTCGGAAATGAACCCAAACCCAATCTCCCACATCGAAGGTGACTCGCTTTCTGCCCTTGTTTGCTTGCTTTGTATACTGTTGAGTCCTTCGTTCGAGGTTCTCCTTAACCTGTTGATGCAATTTCTTCACGTATTCTGCTTTTGCTTTACCGTCCTCGCTCATCACCGTTCTGCGGCAAAGGCAACATATCTAGAGGCGTAATAGGATTAAAGCCATAAACAACCTCAAAAGGTGACATCTTAGTAGCGAATGTACAAGATGGTTATAAGCGAATTCAACGTGTGGCAAACAATCTTCCCAAGTTTTGATGTTCTTTTAATGATGGATCAAGTAAAGTAGATAAAACTCATTAACAACCTCGGTTGCCCATCATGCAGGGATGACAAGTAGTAGAAAACATAAGTTTCGTACCTAGTTTGCTCCAAATAGTCCTCCAAAATGACTCAAAACTTCACATCCCCGCGTAAACAAGCGACCTAGGAATACCATGTAATCGTACAACATCTTTAAAGAACAAGTTAGCCACATTAACAAAGATCATCGGTCTTATGGCATGAAATGAAATGTGCCATCTTCGAGAATCTATCAACCACAACAAATATACTATCCTGACCTGTTCTAGTTCGAGGTAATCCCAAAATAAAGTCCATTGAAATATCGGTCAAGGGATTCGTGAATAGGTAAAGGTAAGTACATACCATGTGGTGAAACCTTCGATTTTGCTTTCTTACATGTCACACAACGTTCACAGTAGCGTTCAACGTCCCGGTGCATCTTAGGCCAGAAAAGATGCTCTTTTAAGGTGTGTAACGTTTTAGTGACCCCAAAATGACCCATCAATCCACCTTCATGTGCTTCACGGATCAGTATATCACGCATTGAACCTTGTGGAATGCATATCATGTTTTCTTTGAAAAGATATCCATCATGCCTGTAAAATTTTCCATCTGCACCTTTCTCACAAGCATTATACTTATCGCAAAAATCATGATCATCAGAGTATAACTCTCGAATATATGCAAATCCAATCAAATGTGAATCAAGATAACTCAATAGTACATATATGCGTGATAATGCATCAACAACGACATTATCTTTCCCTTTTTTGTATCGAATGACATAAGGAAAAGATTCTAAGAATTCAACCCATTTAGCATGTCGTTTGTTCAATTTATGCTGACCTGTGATATATCGTAAAGCCTCGTGGTCAGTGTGGATCACAAACTCCTTAGGCAACAAGTAATGCTGCCATGTCTCCAATGCCCGAATCAGTGCATACATCTCTTTATCATAAACCGGATAATTCAATGTTGCTCCACCCGGTTTCGCTAAAATATGCAACGGCCTCTTTTCACTCAGATTAAAACTGCGCCTATACCAACTCCGAAGCATCACATTCAATTTCAAAAGTTTTATCAAAGTCGTAAGGCTAACACGGTGCTTTTGTTAAACAATCCTTAATTTTCGAAAGGCATCTTCTTGTTCTTTACCCCACAAGAAGTTGGAATTCTTTTAATAATTTCGGTTAAGGGTGCGGTAATAGAACGAAGTTAGGAACAAACCGTCGATAAAAACTAGCTAAACCATGAAATGATCTAACTTTGAGTAATCAATGTCGGTCGTGGCCATTCCCGAATTGCCTTTATTTTCTCATGATCAACTTCAACACCATTGCACTCACAATGTAACCAAGAAATGTAAGTCCACAAGACAAAACACACATTTCTCTACGTTACCATACAATCTTTCTTTTCTCAAAGTCTGCATACTGACTCTCGGATGTTCTACGTGATCCTGCAAAGTCTTGCTATAAACTAAAATGTCATCAAAGTACACAACACAAAACTTTCCAATAAAAGATCGCAGAACATGATTCATTAGTCGCATAAAAGTACTAGGTGCATTACTTAAACCAAAAGGCATCACTAACCATTCATACAATCCTAGCCTTGTTTTGAAGGTCGCCTTCCATTCGTCGCCTTCTCGCATAATGAATCGATGATATCCACTCTTCAAGTCAATTTTGGAGAAGATGACGGCTCATAAAGCTCGTCCAACATGTCATCAAGTCTAGGAATAGGATGATGATACTTAATTGTAATTTGATTCACGACTCTACAATCTACGCCATCCTCCAAGACCCATCTTTCTTGGTACTAACAACACCTAACAGACATGAACTCGACTTTCTCGAATATAACCCTTGTCCATCAATTCTGCAACTTGCCTTTGAAGCTCTTTCGTCTCTTCAGGGTTAGTATGATAAGCTGGTCGATTTGGAATGGTAGCACCTAGAATGAAATCAATCTGGTGCTCAATGCCACGAAGAGGTGGTAATCCCTTCGGTGTTTCTTTCGAAACACATCCTCAAACTCTTGCAAAGGGACACAATCGATGCAGCAAATCAAATAGGAACTCACCAATAAACAATGATCTTTAAATATTAAAATAAACAAGGATTGGTGAGAGGAAAGACATTTCGATTTCTCGACTGCTTGCATATACGCCATCTTTTTCTTCTCCTTTGCAACTTCCTTACTCTTTTCAAGCTTGTTTGATCTTCAATTACTTGACTCGGTGTCAAAGGAGCCAAAGTAATCTTCTTACCGCATGCATAAAAGAGTATCGATTTGTAAAACCATCATGCATTGCCCTCTTGTCATATCGCCAAGGGCGCCCAAAAGAAGGTGAGTAGCATCCATCGACACAACATCACAAAGGACCTCGTCCTTATAGTTTCCAATTGAAAACGGTACAACCACTTGTTTCGTCACTTTAAGTTCTCCACCGTCATTCAACCACTGCAACTTGTACGGATTCGGATGCTTTGTCGTCTTAAGACCTAATCTGTCAACCATCAGTTGTTGCTCGTCTTGCACCTGTTGCACATTCAAACTACGTTTGACAACCATGATCTCCATAACTTGACCAGATTCAAGAACTTCTAGGTCATTCTCTTCATCTTCTTTAGTCGGAGTTCATGTACATCTTCCTCGAATCGACTCGATCTCTCCATCTTCTCGCATCAACATAACCCTCCGATTAGGACACCGGCTAGCAACATGTCCTCTACCAAGGCACTTAAAGCATCAATATCTCTTGATCGCTCGGTGCCACCATTGGTTGTTTGCCACGTCCATTATCGCAATGGGAGGCTTTGGTTTGTTGGGTTCGCTTGCTCTCGAATCCGTAATGGCGGTTGTGGTGCTTGTTTCGGCATTGTTAGGGGTGTATAAAGGATTCAAAAGATTTAAATGGAGTATTACCTCGAGTAGAAGCTTTTCACGTTGTTGTCACTCAATTTTGATCGCCATATGCACCATGTCATCCAACTCAACATAATGTTGCATTTCAACAATGTTTGCTATTTCAGAATTTAAACCTGCCAAAAACCGAGCCATAGTCGCCTCACGGTCCTCAACTATGTTTGCACGCATCATGGACATCTCCATCTCCTTGAAATAGTCCTCAACGCCTCTGTTCTGTTTCAAGGTTTGTAATTTCAAATAAATCTCGATGATAGTGAGAAGGAACAAATCGCTCGCATTATACGCTTCATATCTTCCCATGTTCTCACTAGACCTTCACCGTACGTCGTCGACTAATCAAGAATTGGTCCCACCATACCAAAGCATAGTCAACAAACTCCATAGTCGCTAGTCGAACTTTTTTCTTACGAGTAGTTATAACACTCAAAACGTGTTCAACCTTGCTTTCCCATGTCGATAAGCATCCGGATCTCGAACGTCCCGAAAAGAAGGTATGGCAACTTTAATGTTAGAAATATTATCGCCAATCTGTAAGTCCTGGTCGTTGATTCACCCTTGGTGAATGTTCAATGTCATTTTCATCATTATGTTCATTATGGATAGATTGTGAACCACCCCCTTCAATCTTGTCCAAACGAGAGTGTATAGGCTCTAATGCATTTTCTAATAGACGTTGCAAGGTGCGAGTAATAGCTTGCATTTGCAAATCTGGTGGTTGATCTCCACCACGACTACGATCTTCTGATCCTGTCATCTAAAGCAACACACAAGAATACAGATAATGAGTTAAGTAAAACAAAAGTAAAAGTCCTCACAAAGACACTCTCAAAACCTCTCGCCACTCCAAAGAACTGCACTCTAAAATAGCACTCAGCCGTGTTTCACTCGGAGAATGCGTGAATGACTCTTTTGTCTCCCTTCTGTTCTCACAACGCTCAATGCCTTTTTCCTCACAATTTCTCGTGTTTTAGTTCTTTAAAGGACTAATCCAACATTTCAAAACCTGTTATAATTGTGTTGGCTATAAGGAAAACACACTACTAGAGAGAGAGAGAAAAATAAATAAACAAAGGGAAAGGATAAGAAAAGAGTAAAAGGATAAGAAAATAAAATAAACAATGGAAAAAGGATGGAATTTAAATAATTTAGTTTCTTACTGCAAAGAAGTGCTTTACAATGTTCCTAGCTCCGAACAAATAAGAATAGTTCGTTTCGGTTGATATCCAAGCACTTCGCAATTACAGAGTACAAAACTAAACATTATTCAACATAACAAAACACACTTTTTTTTTCTTTCCCAAACTTGATAAATTTCAATTCCTCCTTTATTTTTTTTTATTTTTGAATCTGATTTTTCTTTCTCTTTTTGTTGTTGTTTTTTTTTTGAATTTTTGAAACTGATATATATATATATTTGTTTTGAATTTCGAATTTTCTTGTTGGAGAAGAAAAGTACAACAATTCCAACCTATGCTCGGATACCAGATGATACGATGTAGCCTAACGAAACAGACTATCTTCGTATGTTACAGATCTAGGAATGTTGTAAGCACGTTCCTACAACAAGAAAACAGCAAGGAACTAAAGAAATAATCATGGTAAAATATGGGTAAAACAAAAGAACGAAAATGGAAGGAAAATGAAGTTGTTGGCGTTTAAAATAAAAAGAAATTCAATCGGTGAAGTCGAATGCTTCATGAAACGGCCAAGGTAGCAACTTGAGTGTTCAACAATGGCAAAGGTAATCGTTGGAATAGATTAACGTTAAACTCGAAAGAACTTGCACAATCTACTGAGCAAACCCGAATCGAATCTGTTCAATGTCAAAAGGACTTGGACCCTCTAGATAGCGATCTAGGAACCCGAAGTATCAAGAAAATTTGACACAACAAACTAAGTCTGAAATGCCAAGGAAAGTTCAATGAAGAACCAAAATTGAGAGAAATTC
Source organism: Gossypium raimondii (assembly GCF_025698545.1). Taxonomy (NCBI): domain Eukaryota; kingdom Viridiplantae; phylum Streptophyta; class Magnoliopsida; order Malvales; family Malvaceae; genus Gossypium; species Gossypium raimondii. Next base: position 24,075,385 of record NC_068576.1, on the reverse strand, counting down.
TCAAACGTAATTGTTTTCATAAATCATCTAACTTGAATACATCATTTTAATATGTATTTATAAGTACAAAAGAGGGGTGTTGAATGGAAATTCGTGGCTAATCAAAAGGGTTTAAAATAAGGAGTTATAACTCCTTTTGGCGTCATTTTAATAACACCATACATTTAAATTTCAAACGACAACCTCCTTGTTCTTATCCTTGTATATTCGCTACACATGCACACACACACACTTGTGCACAAGCAGTCATGTGCTCCTCACATGTTTGGATGCCTCATGGCTGCCACAAATGCATAGGACACTTGCCATTACATAGGACACGTTTCACCGCTTCGGATCTGTCACTGGAGTTGAGTGGTGGAGCTGAGTTTGAGCTAGCTAGAAATGTATTGAGTGAAATGAGCTAGAAACAATCTTTCGTAACTATTTCGAAATGAGATGAGTCAGATGCACATATTTGAGCTTCAACCGAGCTAGAAATGATATCTTAAGTCTTTGTCCATTACGTTTCCTTATGGTAAACAAAACAAACATGCATTAAAGTAATGCAAACTTATTGAAAACTTATTAACAAGTCAAAACATAATGCAAACTTATTCATTAAAACACAAACAACATCAAATCAATACCAAAACATACTTAAATACACACATAATACATAGTAGAACCTAAATACGTCACATATCAGCATGCAACATGTTATAAAGCCTATGTTCTAAGGCATGAACATGATCGAATAAATCTGGAATCGTAGCACAAGTAAGGAACAAGGCTTCCCTGAATTTCTTTACCCTAGATCGAGTAATAGGTCCTAATGGTAAGACCTCCGGATCAGTTTGCTTTGTTGGTGTGAGCGTGCGCACATCAAGTTTTCAACTCAAAACCACCTTTGGTCACAAAGCGCCCTTTGCGGGTTTTCAATTTGGCCTCTTCTTTACTCTCTCCTTTTTCCTTTTTCTTCTCTTTTTTTTCATTTTCATTTTGACCTTGATTTTAATTTTTCTTTTTTTTCTTCTTTTTGTTTTTGATTTTGATTATGATTTTGATTATGATTTTTTTCTTTTTTTTGAGCTCATAGGGTTAGGCAAGTCCTCGTTATCCCTTTCGAAGAATCTTCTTTGATATCAAACTTCCTTCATAGAACCTTTTGAGGTGACACTACGACTGAAAAATTTTGATCTTCCTCTTTCATTAGGATGAGATCCAACAAAACTTGAAGAGATGAAATCTTGACTTCAAATGGGCAAAGCTATGCTGAGCCAACAAGAAAGACATTGCCCCGACAAAGAATTGCATCGTTCATACTGCAAATTTCTGCCATCGCGCTGTTGTGTAGATTTCATTATCAACGGTTAACCCAGACATATCTTGGCATGATCATACAAAAACATCTTTGAACCCTAGAGGTGACTCAACAAGGTCTTGCTTCGTCTTTGCAATCAGGTCAATTCTAATATTCACCAAGCTCACAATTTCTAATGATTCCTTGTGAGGTAGGATTTGTCTATCCTCTTGTTCAACAAGTACAGAGATAAGCTACGATCTATGTCATTTTCAAAGTCATGAGATCCCTCTAAACACATGTCTCGCTCAAAAGGAAAATCTGAGTCTGTAGCAACGTCATTCATGTAATTGATATCTAGGGACCCATAATAAGTACCAAAGAATATAAAAAAGAATGTATAAATTCATGAATAATTATTTGTACTATATGATTATGAATGAATGAATAATAATTTGGAAAAAAATTCAAAAGAATGAAAGAATCTGGAATTGTTTGCAAAGATGTATTTCAGTAAAATAACAACGTTCAGACATGATTCTATTTCACAAAGGAATTTCTATCATTTCTAGGCTAAAAACAACAAAATGTTCTAAACATTACTCTAAATAAGCTCTAAAAACTATAGGGATTTCTTCCGCAGTCTAATTGCTTAGAACACTCCAGATTTACAAGGGCAGATATTTAATAAGGTCCCTTTTCATTTGTGTCTTCATATATGCCATTCATGTGAATGTTTCCCAACACCTCTTCAATCACTCCATTATTAATCATGATTGTGTAGCGGGCTTTCTGCACTAGATGAGCGATCAAGCTTCACAATACCCATGTTGATGAGTCTTTCAACTTACTTTTTGAAAGCAGTACAATTCTCTATTGAGTGCCCGTAATTCCCCGTATGGTAGTCACATTGTACGTTCGCATCATACCATTTGGGGTATGGAGGTTGTAGAGGTTTCACATGAAAAGGGGAGACAACGTGTGCATCAAACAAATTTTGATACAGCTCTTTATACGGCATCGGAATTGGTGTGAAATAGAGCTTCTCAGTACTTGGTTTCACTCCAGATTCTTGTCTCAATGAACCTTGTTGGCTAGCGACCCCTTTACCTGGATGACTTACTGACCTTGAGTAACCTATGTTATTCATCTCATCTTCTTTTCTCCTTGAGAATGAATTTTTGTTACTCTCTTCACCCTCTATTCTTCCATTTCTGATGGCGTTTTCAATCATTTCACCATTCATGATTATATCTGAGAAACTCTTTGAAGCACTTCCCAACATGTGCGTGATGAACAGGGCTTTCAGTGTGTTGATGAAGAGCATCGTCATTTCCTTCTCCAGGAGTGGCGGCTGGACTTGGACTCTAACCTCTCTCCACCTCTGTGCATACTGTCTAAAGCGTTCATTCGATTTCTTTTCCAAATTTTGCAAGGTGATTCTATCAGGCACCATATCTGTCACATGATTGTATTGCCTCATGAATGCTTGAGCTAGGTCCCTCCATGAACCAATCTTGGTGCGACTCAATTGATTGTACCATTTCGACGCTGCTCCAATGAGGCTATCCTGAAAAAAATGTATTAATAGCTGATCATTGTTAGTATACCTAATCATTCTCCTACAGAACATGGTGATATGGGCTTCAGGGCAACTGGTCCCACTATATTTCTCAAATTCAGGCATCTTGAACTTGTGAGGGAGTACTAAGTCTAGAACTAAGCTCAGATCTTTTGCATCAATTCCATGGTGACTATCGGCGCTTTCCAGGGCTTTGAATTTTTCCTCCAACCATTTACACCTATCTTCCCACTGTTTTGGCAATTCCGCGTTTGCCTTTCCTTCTTTAGTTGTTTCATCAAAATCCGGGACGGCAAGATTAACTGTATTATCACCAGGGTTAGGGCCTGATCCAGCCAGAAAGTTCATCTGTATTGAAACATCGATTTGAAACCACTGAGGCCCCACTGAAATAGAGGATCTGCGCGGAGGTACCTCGGTCTGAACCTGCGCATGCAGAGGCGTAAAGCCTAGAGGATAGATAGGTCTATCATTTACCATAGGACCTTTCCCCTTTCCCCTTATTTACTCCTTTAGTCAGTAGATGGGTCAATTCAGCCATCGCGTCTTTTTGAGCCTTGATCAATTTTTCCATCATGTCTTCTTGAATTTTATCTAGCCGTTCTTGCATATCCTTTTACATTTGCTCCAATTTCTCTAATCTTTGATCCATTTCCTTAGTTTTGCAACGAGTACCGTAAGGATGTTTAGTTGGCTGGTTTTCCAAATTAGCTCCAGATTAGCTGAAACAAATTTACTCAATTAGACTTTTTCAATGGACTTTTAATGCATGCAATGCAGATGCATGAAGTGAATGCCTAAAGAGATGTTAATTTTGATTCAATTACATTTAGAAAACTTTATTAGAAAGCAAATTCCTTTACATAAAGCAGAGGCATGTACAGCTTCGCCCTTATATTCCAAGAGACAACATCGATCTTTTTCTTTGTCCGCATTGAAAAGATAATATCGCCAATTTCCAATAGATGCCACCGCTAGCTCCTTTTCTTGAACTTGGTCGCAATCCATCATCTGCCCATCTTCATAAGGCTCGTCAACTTCTTGGAACATCGAAGGCTCTTAAACAATCGCCTTGAATCCTCAGGCCACGAAGTAAGGTCACGAACTCTTCCATCGCTCTTCTTGTGTTTCTCAGAATATATTCAGGCAGCTGTATTATTTTCCACTTTATCAAGGGATCCGTATCCCATGACAAGCTTTCTAATTTAGTAATTGGATTTGAATCAATATCTCTTTCCTAAGATGAAAACGCAATGCAATCATAATCAAAACAAAACAAGATAGGTTAGTACAAAACAGAAGCAAACAAGGAAAACAAAAGTACCTAGTCGGGTAACCGCTAGGGATTTGGAGTGGCTCTACCTAGGATGGGTTCCTAAGGTCTTCTACATGCGGTTTGGCTCTAAAGTCAAGGTACCCGAACCTGCAGATTCCTCGATCTTCACCCATTATAGGCTAATACAGACTGAGTTCAGTTCAGGGGAATACATTTTCCTATGGCTGCACGAAGATGAAAATCTCACGAAGACATAGGTATAGATGTATTTTGAAAGTGATCTACTATCCTACACGGAGGTGAAAATCTCACAAAGGAGTAGCTTCTCACTCCCACTTAGAGGGGTAAGACCAGCAGTCTTTATGCAATATGATGCCAAGATATAAAACTCAATTTACAGTAATCATACAAACAAATGCAAAGAGAGGATCGTAATTTTCAAACCCAATTTTTAATTTTTCGGCAACAAAACAAAAACAATCAATTTTACAGCTTGACTCTCTTATTCTCCCCAGTGGAGTCGCCAAGCTGTCGAAACCATTTTTTTAAATTTAAATTTAAATCAAAAAGAGGGATCGACTATGAAAATAAAATGGGAGTCGCCACCGATCTTTTATTAAGGTGTGATCGGTTCACCGTTAAAAACAAATTTGGTCCACGAAATTTTGAGAAAATAGATTCAGGAGTCGGTTACGCACGAGGAAGGGTTAGCACCCTCGTAACGCTCAAAATTGGTACCGAATTGATTGTTTAATGTCTTAATTTCAAATTTGAAAAGATTTTAAAAATACGATCCTTTGAAAAGAAAACTCGAATAAAATGAATTGGATGACAAGACATACTCATCTCAAAGAAATAACTGTCACACTCAGTGAGTTAGGGTGCAACTGTTTAATCTTTGGGATTAAGTTTATCTTTTTTAAAATTTTAAAATGTATTTTGAGAAGGATATTTGGTTATTTGGGTCAATCGAGAAATCAGAATCTAGTAAGTTAGTGTTCAATTTCTCGTCATTCCTAAACACCGAATATTGCCTTTATTTTAAAACCCTTAATCCGAGATAACAAAATGTTATATCTAGTAAGTTAGGATTCGACATTTTGAATTCCTAACAAGCTTTATTTAAAAATCATGGTTTTATCACAAAAGAGATACTCAGCTATTTAAATTCATCGGAAGAATTGAAGCCCAGTAAGTTAAGATGCAATTCTCTCGAGAGTCGTGAATATCGGATACTTTGAAAAATTGCGAAATAAGATGACTCTAATGCTTTTATTGAAATATATAAAATGCGGTGATTAAATAAACTATGAATTATGCAGAATTTGAATAGTAAATATACACCGATGAATAAATCAACATAATCAAGTATAATAATAATAGTTTCAATCATACATTGGGCCAATATCAACATTAACATTCAAGAATTATTAATCTAAAAGGGAAATAAAGTGTATTCACAAAATAAAATAAAAAATGAATTAAGGATTAAATATATATATATACACAAAATTTAAAAATAATTAATATAAAAATTTCAAACAATTTAATAATGGAACTAAAAATAAAATGTATAAGTAAATTCTAAAAAAATTTTGTAAGAAAATAAAAGTGAATAAATTTTAAAATTGATATATGTTTTGATTTATAAGTAAACAATCTTAATGTAAATAATAATATATATAATCATAATATATATAAGTTAAAATAAGTAAGATAGAATTGCAAATTTAAAAGGAATAAAATATTTGTGCATAAAAATTTATGATTTGAAATTAATAACATTATATTGGATTCATATGTACAATAAAATAATTTTAATATAAATTATATATATACATATATGAAAGGATCATGAAATGCTATTGTGTGATTTTTCTAAATTCAAATGAATATATACATATATATATATATATGAATGTCCAAAATAAAATATTTGTAGAATTTAAATAATAATATACAAAAACTTAAGATAATAACATATAATAAAATAATAAAATCATATCAAAATTAAGTTTACTATTAAAAAAAGATAATAACAATTGATAATAAACTAGTCAATTTAATAATAAAAAGACAAAACAATGGACAAATTTTGAATTAAAACAAAAATCTTAAGGTAAATTTGAAAATAATGCGCAAATGACCAAAATGAGAGCCAATTAATATCAAAAGGACTAGTACAGCAATTTCACCAGCAAATCTTCTTTGGTATATGGATTAGAACCTTCAAAACGGTGCTGTTTCCACACAGATACAATTGAAACCGAAATAAAATATAGCGTATAAATCAAAATAATAATAAAAGTTAAATTAAAACAAATCAAAACACAAAAGGATCTATGGCGCAAATAAACCATTGAAATAAAATGCGCGGATCCTCCCTTCAGGTCGGGTCACCGCGCGGGTGCTAGGGTCATACGACGCAATTTTGAGACCACCGGTCCCGGCCTCAAACGACGCCATTTATATTTGGATCTAAGTGAATACAGAATTAAATACGAGGTATAAATTACAAATCAAAAACAGAAGTCAAATCATAATTTCATTAAACACGAAAGGACTCATCAAGTAAATAAACCAAATGATCCATAGCGCGTAGATCCTTCCCGGATCGGGTCACCATTCGGATCGAGTCTTCAAAAAGGTGCCGTTTCAATGCCATTATATTGGCTCTAAACAGTGACGTTTTAGTCCTACGTTTAAAACTAAAAAACCCTAAAACTACCGTTTACATTAAATCAAAAACTAAACTTAAAAGACTCTGCCCCATTCTGCGCTCCTCAGGCATGCAAACATCCTCTAATTTCAACCTATTCTCCAATGACAACGGAGAAGGCCGAAATCCCATCGCCAGGTATGTTTTTTCTTTTCCTTTTAGTTTCTCTCTTAACTATCGATTAATGAACACAAAAATTAGAAAAGGAAAGAAAAGTAATGAAACTAATAACCAGCAAAATGAAGAAGAAAATAAACGCAGAAATTACCTTTCGATATTTCGTTCTTTTTTGTATTCGAATATACGTGTGTTAAAAAAGGGGAAAAGAGCTCCCTTTTACAGATTCAAAAACGGCTTTATATAGCCGGATCCAGAAAAAAATAAATCCAAATACATCCCTTTTTTCTCTCTGCCCTTTCTGCTATTTTTGTTCCTTTTTGCCTGCTATTTTCTGTTTGCATTTCCTTGTTTGCTTGCACTCTTTGTGTGTTGTTGGTTTTCTGTAGGTGTACGGAGGCTATATGGTGACGTGGAGGGTAGTGCACATGCCAGGGAAGGTCCTGGTGGCTGCAGTGCTGGAGGCTCGCGTGCGGGGAAACGGCGCTGGGAGCATCTAGGGTTCCCAGCTTCTGATTTTGCGTTGAGCCGCTTCGGTTTTAGGCTAGGGGTATTCAGGTTTGGTTTTGGGTTGGTAATTTAGGTTTGGGCCGTATCGATTTGGTCTATATGATTATGGACTGCTGGACTTTTAATAATTTTGTTTTTATTGTTATTAAAAAAATGGGTCGGGCAAATATTAGGCCTTATAGTTATCATCAGTACGACCTTGTTCTCTATGGCCCTGATTGATGCGATCCAGCCCGGCGTTGATTGTCGAGTTGATCTAATTTGTCCGATCGTCGTCGAGGAAGTATCGTTCGGTTTCGTAAATGGAGGAATTTGGTTAAGTATGGAAATATATGTCGAAATAAGTTCATGGTGGCTAAAAGATAGATGGATTTTAAATGGAATAAATTTGGATGGGCTAGGATTAACAAACAAGATAGTGAGATAGAAATAGTAAATGGAAATGGAAACAAGTGAACTTAAACGTCAAGAACGATTCAACACTATAACGAGTGTCACCCCGGTTCTTATACTGTTCCAGGTGGAAAGATGGTTCGGTAGAAGGTAGTTGAATGTCACACCACAGGTTGGTGATAAGTTCAGAAACAAGTTTGGGTTGACGCCACTAGCACGCTAGATAAGTCACTCAAGACTCGTACGAAATGGGAGAGGAAGTTAACCTCATAGAAAAAAAGTTTCCTTTAACAAATTTGGCAAAAAAAGTCCCTAAAACAAGCTAATTACAAAGTATTTATAGCCATTACATGAGTTAACCAAATAGGCAATTTAGTGAGCTGAATGGATAGCAACTAATAGCTATAAGAAGCTGAAATGTGCTGATTAGTCACTTGAGGATCAGCCGAAGGGGAAGGAACAACTTAATTGTGCTGCATTTAATTGAACAGCCTTGAATAGCTCAGCAGCTTCTTGAACACTCCAATAGCCAAAAAGGTGTGAAAGGCCAAATATGAGCAGTCCTTTATATGTGAAAACTCATAATCGAATAGGCACAAATGTGAATGGAATTTTCCAGAAAATATGAATGCTTTCATAGCTGGTTGGAGAGCTGGACGGTTAGCTTGGGAAAGAGGAATAAGCTGCAGAATTAATGTGAGCAGCCATGGCCTTTAATCTCCACGAAAAGGCACCTAAGGAAACTCAAAACAGTAGCTTGGTTCTTTAATTTGGCTCCTTGATAGATGGCAGCATTAATTGGTGCAACGCTTCTTCTAAATGCTGCTCATACACTCCCTCAAATGGACGGCATATTTATGGCATTTGTGATGACCGAAAAAGGCACATGGAAAAGAGAAAATAGCAACTCCTTTTAATGTCTCCCCATGCATGAAAATGAGAAATCAGCAGCTCCTTTAATGCCGTCTCATGCATGCTTTCTTTAATGCTTCCCTTTGCTCATTAAGCTAGTTGATTCAGCCAAATTAATTGCCTATAAACACCAAATAAATTCGGTCAAAGACATAATAATACCTACACATTAAATTCGGTTGGACATATTAAATAGCAACATGAAATAAATTTGTCCAAGACACAACAAATAGCTACTAATTATGTATTAACTAACTTAATTAAGATGTCCAGAATTTTGACACATTAAAATGCAATTTAATTATTTGAGTTGAACTTAACTAAATTAACTAACTTAGTTAAATAGCTAAATTTATTCCAGCAACTTAAAATGCATGAAATTAAATAAAAGAGAATCAATCCCAATGAGCTAGCATCTAGCCGAATTGAGCTCCATTGAGCTGAAACAAGCTAGATCAGCTTTCAAAGAGTGTAAATGAAGCTTGATGAGCTAAACCAAGGGCGTTCCCGGGGCGGGGTCATATCATCCCCTCCCTTTTTGAAGTGATTTTTCCTCAAATCGGGCCACTTGCTCGCGACAAAACGTTCATCGATACAAGGCCCTTGGTTGTCACATTTGACATAACTACTCCCAATGACCTGAATATCACTCACAACTTGAAAAGACGATAGATTAGTCACATGCCCTCCCTCTTTATGGATGAGCCGTTTCAAAGTGCCATCTAGATGATAAAGAAAAGGAGTAAGACACGATGAATTAAAAACTTACAAACTCTTTCCGAATTTTTAATCCAAACTTGAGCAAATAAATCATTGCCGAGTTCAAGAGTATAAATGGGTCTTACCTTTTCAAAATGGATCTCCATGATTGGCAGTAAAAAGTACAAAGGAATCGATCTCAAATTGCATCCAAAATACATGAAAAATTCATTCAATCAGTCATGCATCCAGGTCTTATTCGGTCAAAACATGCATACTTCATATTATCAAACAGTTTTGATATGCCATCATTACAATCAAATGAATTAACCATTTTACATGTCGTCGTTTCATCACACAATCACATAAAAGGTGAATTAGACATCCATGTTTTCAAACAGACATATGTCTCGAATCTCATCATCACATCCATGTTTAGACTAATTATTTTGGCACAACAGATCGATGGATGCACATTTTCACCATAATTTAGCAAATGGAAAGGGTTATATGTATCATTATCGTTATCTAGCATATCCAAACCTTGCAATTGCCAGTTAGACATTACCTTACCAATTTGCTGATCAACAACACAATCCTCATTAGTAATGCTCTCATTATCACCATTTGAAACAAACAAATCATTACTATTCAAAGAAGAACAAATTACCCACATCAAAGTACGATTGCTTTTCTAAGACCAAATCATCAACAGAGTTTTCATCAACATGCAAATAAAACAAAGATGTCTTAAAATTTTCCAAAGTCATTCCTTGTTTACCTTTAGGAGTAAGAAGACAAAGATCCATTTTACCCTTTTCAATCAACACAAACCTTCTCTCCTCAGAAATATAGTGTAATCGAAACTCCTTGCTCGAGTTAACCAGGGATGATGAAGAAACATGAAGACAACGGTTAATCAAAAAACTTTTCTTTTTCGCACTCACTTTTCTTTTCTTTTATTTTTCTTTTTCTAGGCTCTCATTTTCCTCACAACTCGATTTCTTTTCTCTTGATTTTTCTTCTTTTCTTTCTTTTTTATTTTTATTTTCTTCTTTTTCTCTCAATTGCTCCATGAATCGTTTTAATCGTTGCTGGTCTTCCAGGACTTGTTGTGGTGACAGAGGTGCCAATATAATGTTTTTGCCTTTATGATTGAAAGTATATTGGTTAGCAAATCCATCATGTTTGACTCTCCGGTCAAACTACCATGGTCTTCCAAGCAGTAAGTGCCCCGCGTGCATAGGTACCACATCACATAAAACTTCATCATGGTACTTTCCAATCGAAAACGCAACAAGGGCTTGTTTAGTTACCTTCAACTCGACACCTTCATTGAGCCATTGCAGCTTGTAGGGGCTCGGGTGTTTACTAGTCGGCAAAGCAACCTTTTCAACCAAGAGTGTGCTTGCAACATTAGTACAACTTCCTCCATCAATAACTAAACTACATACCTTCCCTTCGATATGACAATGGGTATGGAACAGATTTTCTCGTTGCGGTTCACTTCCAGTGCTTTGTGCACTTACACTTCTTTTTACAACGAGCATCTCTCACCTTCAACCGCGTATTCCAACTCTTCCTCGTTGTCGAAAGGTGTGTCGATTTTAGTTTCATCCTTTTCAATCTCCTCCTCCGATTCAATGTCGCCATTGGCTCGAACCACCATTGCACTCTGGTTTGGACATTGGCTTAGGATGTGACCTCTTCTAAGACACTTGAAGCACTTTATGACTCTTGATCGGTTTTGGGAACCTTCAACAGCCTTACCTTTGCTGGTTTCGACCATGGGCTTGGTTTATTTCACCGGCACCATAGGTTCTTTTGCTTGGCTCACCGAAGCATTCTTATTTGCACCTTGGCTCTATTTGGATGCATTGGAAGTCGAATATCCCCGAACAGTGCCTTTCTTTTTCAGTTTCTTCTCGACCTTATGATACGAGTCACAAAGGTCCAACTCAAGCTTAAGAACGTGATGGGCTCAAATTACCACAAGGCCCAATAACGAGGTCAAAGGCTAGGCAAATGCGTTCAAAACTAAATGGAACCATTCACGAATTTATTAGCAAGACCTTAGTTGCGTGTACGAAGGAAAAAGAAAATCAAGATTCACTTTCTTGTTTTCAAGAAAATCAAGAAACCGAATCTTGGTCCAATTTTGCTGTTTTGAGCAATTTCAAGAATCAAGAAAATCAAGATTTCAAATCTTGGAAATCTTGGTCCAAGAAACCGAATCTTGCTGCTAAGGCGCATTGGATCTCAGTTACGAGCATCAACGAACCAATTTTGGTAGAAAACGAATTACAAGCCCAAGTTTTTGAAGGCAAGGCCCAATAAGACGTTCCAAGCCCAATCAGGAAACTTAAATTAAACTTAGTTGAAAATCAGGCCAAATTGTCAAAGTGGCCCAATTTGTAAAATTTTAAATACCTAGTTTTAATTTTTAGACTTTATGATTTAATTCCTATGTAAAAAAATTCAGCCCAAGCAGCTCATTAAAAGCCTTGGCCGAATTTCCCCTTGAAATTAGTAATTAGGTTTTTTTTTAGATTTCCTAATAGGGTTAGGAAAATAGTTAGGAGGCTTATACGTTCAAAACTAAATAGAACCATTCAAGAATTTATTAGCAAGACCTTAGTTGCCTAAACGAAGGAAAAAGAAAATCAAGATTCACTTTCTTGTATTCAAGAAAATCAAGAAATCGAATCTTGGTCCAATTTTGCTGGTTTGAGCGATTTCAAGAATCAAGAAAATCAAGATTTCAAATATTGGAAATCTTGGTCCAAGAAACCGAATCTTGCAGCTAAGGCGCATTCGATCTCAGTTACGAGCATCAACGAACCTATTTTTGTAGAAAACAGATTACAAGCCCAAGTTCTTGAAGGCAAGGCCCAATAAGACGTTCCAAGCCCAATCAGGAAATTTAAATTAGACTTAGTTGAAAATCAGGCCAAATTGTCAAAGTGGCCCAATTTGTAAAATTTTAAATACCTAGTTTTAATTTTTAAACTTTATGATTTAATTCCTATGTAACAAAATTCAGCCCAAGCAGCCCATTAAAAGCCTTGGCCGAATTTCCCCTTGAAATTAGTAATTAGGTTTTTTTTAGATTTCCTAATAGGGTTAGGAAAATAGTTAGGAGGCTTATACGTTCAAAACTAAATGGAACCATTCAAGAATTTATTAGCAAGACATTAGTTGCGTAAACGAAGGAAAAAGAAAATCAAGATTCACTTTCTTGTTTTCAAGAAAATCAAGAAACCGAATCTTGGTCCAGTTTTACTATTTTTAGTGATTTCAAGAATCAAGAAAATCAAGATTTCAAATCTTGGAAATCTTGGTCCAAGAAACCGAATCCTGCAGCTAAGGCGCATTGGATCTCAGTTACGAGCATCAACGAACCAATTTTGGTAGAAAACGAATTACAAGCCCAAGTTCTTGAAGGCAAGGCCCAATAAGACGTTCCAAGCCCAATCAGGAAATTTAAATTAGACTTAGTTGAAAATCAGGCCAAATTGTCAAGGTGGCCCAATTTGTAAAATTTTAAATACCTAGTTTTAATTTTTAGACTTTATGATTTAATTCCTATGTAAAAAAATCCAGCCCAAGCAGCCCATTAAAAGCCTTGGCCGAATTTCCCCTTGAAATTATTAATTAGGTTTTTTTTTTAGATTTCCTAATAGGGTTAGGAAAATAGTTAGGAGGCTTATGCGTTCAAAACTAAATGGAACCATTCAAGAATTTATTAGCAAGACCTTAGTTGCGTAAACGAAGGAAAAAGAAAATCAGGATTCACTTTCTTGTTTTCAAGAAAATCAAGAAACCGAATCTTGGTCCAATTTTGCTGTTTTGAGCGATTTCAAGAATCAAGAAAATCAAGATTTCAAATCTTGGAATTCTTGGTCCAAGAAACCGAATCTTGCAGCTAAGGCACATTGGATCTCAGTTACGAGCATCAACGGACCAATTTTGGTAGAAAACAGATTACAAGCCTAAGTTCTTGAAGGCAAGGCCCAATAAAATGTTCCAAGCCCAATCAGGAAATATAAATTAGACTTAGTTGAAAATCAGGCCAAATTGTCAAAGTGGCCCAATTTGTAAAATTTTAAATACCTAGTTTTAATTTTTAGACTTTATGATTTAATTCCTGTGTAAAAAAAATTCAGCCCAAGCAGCCCATTAAAAGCCTTGGCCGAATTTCCCCTTGAAATTAGTAATTAGGTTTTTTTTAGATTTCCTAATAGGGTTAGGAAAATAGTTAGGAGGCTTATGCGTTCAAAAGTAAATTGAACCATTCAAGAATTTATTAGCAAGACCTTAGTTGTGTATACGAAGGAAAAAGAAAATCAAGATTCACTTTCTTGTTTTCAAGAAAATCAAGAAACCGAATCTTAGTCCATTTTTTCTGTTTTGAGCGATTTCAAGAATCAAGAAAATCAAGATTTCAATTCTTGGAAATCTTGGTCCAAGAAACCGAGTCCTGTAGCTAAGGCGCATTGGACCTCAGTTACGAGCATCAACGAACCAATTTTGGTAGAAAATGGATTACAAGCCCAAGTTCTTGAAGGCAAGGCCCAATAAGACGTTCCAAGCCCAATCAGGAAATTTAATTTAAACTTAGTTGAAAATCAGGCCAAATTGTCAAAGTGGCCCAATTTGTAAAATTTTAAATACCTAGTTTTAATTTTTAGACTTTATGATTTAATTCCTATGTAAAAAAATTCAGCCCATTAAAAGCCTTGGCCGAATTTCCCCTTGAAATTAGTAATTAGGTTTTTTTTTGGATTTCCTAATAGGGTTAGGAAAATAGTTAGGAGGCTTATGCGTTCAAAACTAAATGGAACCATTCAAGAATTTATTAGCAAGACCTTAGTTGCGTAAACGAAGGAAAAAGAAAATCAATACTCACTTTCTTGTTTTCAAGAAAATCAAGAAACTGAATCTTGGTCCAATTTTGCTGTTTTGAGTGATTTCAAGAATCAAGAAAATCAAGATTTCAAATCTTGGAAATCTTGGTCCAAGAAACCGAATATTGTAGCTAAGGCGCATTGGATCTTAGTTACGAGCATTAAGGAACCAATTTTGGTTGTTTTTTTAGATTTCCTAATAGGACTAGGAAAATAGTTAGGAGGCTTATATTAAGGCTTGGTCGGCCACCCTTATAAAACACATTGAATTATACATTGAAATCAGATTTTGTTGAGTGAAAATTCTCTTTGAGTTTTCTCCAAGAATTTTCTCTTGAGTTTTCTTTGGAAGTATTTTTAAAAATCTTTTTGATTGTGGGAGCCATCTTCAGTCTTCTTCTTGCCATTGTCCTACATTTGAGGGGATATTAGAGCCGTTTGAAGGGAGTTGTGAAATCTTTCTCGATTTAAAGGCTTCTTAGGACTTTTCTTTATTTTTCTTGCTGTTTGTTCCTCTTTAAAATTTTCTGCTTGTGCCGATTTATTGATTAACTTGTTTTAATCTCTTTTGTTGTGTTTCTAGCCATTACACTCTTCAAGAATCTGATCGGCACCCTTCTTGGCGGCAAGAAACATTCCTTAGTCATCCTTTTCAGTTGATCTTGCAGTCCAATCATCCTAATTCTGATTCAATTCGTTTTGCTGGACTTTTGACTTTAATTTGCTTTTTTTTTTGGTGTTATTCTTTTCAGATTCGGTTTGGGAAGTCCACATCATTCTTGGGCATCAAGAATAATTATTGATTCATAATTCCCCTCTTTCTTGCTGCACGAACCCTAGTTCTATTTCAATTTTTGGTTTTTGTGATCTGTTAAGTTTAATTTTTTCTGTTTCGTGTTCAATTGTCAGATTCGGCTGATTAGAATCTTTCTTGAAGTTCAGTTACGTGTTCTTGGCTTCCAAGAATCCCTATTAATAAGTGTTTTGAATTCTTGGCTGATCCTTTATTGTTTTGGGTATTTTCGTTTCAGATCTAATTGATTCTAAGTTGAATTTTCTATTTTGTTTCAGATCCGAGTGTCTATAGCTTTCGTAGGAGTTTTCCGTGACTTGACAACTCGATCTTGGTCCGCGCGCGATCCTCTATCATTTGGTATCATATTTTGGGCGTTTTGGGTGTTCTTGGGTGATTTCTAAACTGATCTTCTTGTAAAAATATTAAACAGCAGTTTTTACCCAGAAAAAGTTTTTGAAAAAAAATTCATTTGAGTGGGTAAACGTTTTCCGATTGGTCTAAAATTTTACATGCATATTTTTGGCACTATGATAGAATATTAAAAAATATTTCTCACAAAAAAATCAGTAGAAAAAGCCAAAAAATTGAAAAATATGAAATCAAGTAAAAATTAAAAAAAATATTCAGCGGGTTGAGTTTAGTGCCGAAACTTTCCAGATAAAATATAAAATATTTAAGGACATTCCAGTTTAAATTTCGTGATTTTTGGAGATCGGGAACACCTCAAACAAATTTGTCAAGTTACTCTTCAGTTTTTCGGGTTTTCGGGTATCAGCAATTTTTTTTTATTCTTAGTTGTAGGATTTCATTTGTTTTGCTTTTATTCTTCCTTTACACTATCTAACACCTTCTTGTTTCTTGTGTTAGTAGGATTTAAAAGTGTGCACAATTCTTCCTCGGTGCAACACAAATCAATTGGTGTCTCGTCAGTTTTTGGACTCCTAGTGCAATTAAGATTCTTTGGTAGTTACGATTCATACACTTTCTAATTGATTGATATAGACTCTACTAAAGAACTCAAAAGACTGAATTCTACCTCCTTGAGAATTTGATTTTCCTTTTTGAGTGATTAACGGTGAGGTTTGTTAATTTTTTTTTCGAGTGTTGAGTGTTTATTTTGCAGGTATTCCAAAAGAAAAAAATAAGATGCATAGAATTGGTCAAGTTGATGATGACCATAATGATGTCCATGATAAATTTAAAGAGATCCAACAATAGTTAGATTAACGGATTGCTGCACTCAAACAAACAAATGTCATACTTCGAACATTGAGTGCTACTATCAATAAGATGCGATTGGATTAAGAGCATCAGTATCGGGGTCCAATTAAAGATGATGTGGATAACCAGCCTCGTGCTCATAGGCACGCTCCTAGATGTGTCCCTAGAACTGACTATGACGTTCATGATCGCGGACAACCCTCTTTGGCAAAACCAAAGAGCGAGCAGCAATGAGAACATCTCTTTCATACTCGCTGCCATGTACAAGGTAAGGTTTGTAGAGTTATTATTGATGGTGAAAGTTGCTCGAACGTAGCCAGCACGACGATGGTGGAAAAGCTTTGCTTAACCACTACCAAGCATCCATGACCTTATCAACTAAAAGGGCTTAGCAACGAAGGCCAATTTAAGGTCACTCAACAAGTGCGTATCGCCTTTTCTATCGGCAAGTATCAAGACGATGTCTTGTGCGACGTAGTGCATATTCAAGCCTGTCATTTGTTGCTATGAGAACCATGGCAAAGGGATCGAATGGTCACCCAAGATGGTCGTACCAATAGGTATTCTTTCAAGCATCAAGGAAGGAAAGTCAGCTTAGTGCCGCTCACTCCGGAACAAGTCCATGAGGACCAATTCAAACTAAAAAATTCTGTTGTTAAAACAAGTGAGGAAAAAGAAAAAGGAGAAGAGAAAAATAAAAGTGAAAAAGAAGAAAATGAAAATGAAAAAGGTGAAAAGGAAAGCGAGAGAGAAACAAAAGAAAATGTGAATGAAGTGAGTGAAAAAGAGAGAGAGCTTAAACAAGGAATGAGTGAAGAAGAAGAGAATGCTCAAACACAAGGGAGGAATATTTTTGCTAACCCCCATTCAAAATCGCCTTGTGATTTCTCTTTGTTTCAGGTTTGCAAGATTCCACCTATGGACAGGTTCCAACTTCATTACCCTTCTACCGAGAGATGTTTTCAATTGATTGAACAAGGTAAACCTGATCCTCGTTTTCCCACCTCTAATGGTAAGCAAGGTGAAGTTTCTCTATTCTCTAAACAACTTCATTCAAATCGTATTGATGACTTTGCTCATGACTTGAATTTTGAAAAGGTACTATATGTTATTGTCGATAATTGCCATTCTTGGATTGATGACATTTTAATTTACTCAACAACATTAAATGATCATGTTTTCCATGTTAGAACGGTTTTAGACATTCTAAGAGCTGAAAAATTGTTTGCCAACCTTAATAAATGCACATTTTGTTGTGATAAGCTAATATTTTTAGGTTTCATAGTTAGGGCTCAAGGTATTCATGTCGATGAGGACAAAGTTAAGGCAATCAAGGAGTGGCCAACTCCTAAATCGATAATTGAGGTGAGATCTTTCCATGGTTTAGCTAGTTTTTATAGACGATTTGTGAAAGATTTCTCCACTATTGCTGAGTTGGTGAAATCCTTACACGAGAAGGCTAGGCAACGAATAGCCAAAACAAATGACATCAACACCAGCAAAGCAAACAAGGGGCGCAAACGGGTTGTCATTGAACCCAGAGATTGGGTTTGGGTCCATATGAGGAAAGAACGATTTCCTACAAAAAGAAAGACCAAGTTGGATCCAAGAGGCATGGGCCTTTCCAAGTACCCGAGCGGATCAATGATAATGCATACAAAATTGATCTACCCGGTGAGTACAATGTAAGTTCTACTTTCAATGTGGCTGACTTATCTCCATTTGATTTTTCAGATTCGAGGACGAATCTTTTTGAGGGAGGGGGGAATGATACGAGTCACAAAGGCCCAACTCAAGCTTAAGAACATGATGGGCTCAAATTACCACAAGGCCCAATAACGAGGTCAAAGGCCAGGCAAATGCGTTCAAAACTAAATGGAACCATTCAAGAATTTATTAGCAAGACCTTAGATGCTTATACGAAGGAAAAAGAAAATCAAGATTCACTTTCTTGTTTTCAAGAAAATCAAGAAACCGAATCTTGGTCCAATTTTGCTGTTTTGAGCGATTTCAAGAATCAAGCAAATCAAGATTTCAAATCTTGGAAATCTTGGTCCAAGAAATCGAATCTTATAGCTAAGGCGCATTGGATCTCAGTTACGAGCATCAACGAACCAATTTTGGTAGAAAACAGATTACAAGCCCAAGTTCTTGAAGGTAAGGCCCAATAAGATGTTCCAAGCCCAATCAAGAAATTTAAATTAGACTTAGTTGAAAATCAGGCCAAATTGTCAAAGTGGCCCAATTTGTAAAATTTTAAATACCTAGTTTTAATTTTTAGACTTTATGATTTAATTCCTATGTAAAAAAATTCAGCCCAAGTAGCTGATGTGATTCGGCTCGATTGATTGAGTCAATTCACTTGATTTCCCGATCGTCGACGAGAAGTTTTGTTTTGATGTCGTATGAAAATTAAGTTATGTAGATGTATAAGCGGAAGCAGGCAATTTGGGTTCAAAAGATGGCTTTTGGGAATGGATAGGTTCGGTTTTAACAAAAGAAAATAATTTATAAATTGATAGATAAAATGGAATGGAAGTTGAACTCAAGCTTCAAGAATGTTTCAATACTAAAAAATATTACCCCGAATCTTATATTGCTTAAGGTGAATTTTGATGAAGGATAGAAGCGGACCTTGACCCGTTACCTATATGGAGGTAAGAACCAAAGGTATAATAATATGGTTGAACGCCACACCAGTTCGGAGATAAGTTCAATGTAGTTCGGATTGACGCAACTAGCAAGCTAGATAAGTAGCTTCGAGACTCGAACGAAAGAAGAGAGGAGGTAACCTCACAAGAACAAAAGTTTTATTAAGTTTAATTGATCAAATTCTATAACCTTTTACAATAAACAAGTAAACTATTTATAGGCAAAGACTAAGCTAGCTGAATAGTCACATACAATCCTTAAAAATTAAGCAAATGAATTCAATTAATTTAGATAGCAAGATTCGACTGAATGGGAGCTCCAATGGTCAACTTCTAGAATGAGCAATGGACTTGGAAGCTTGGAAAGATGCATGGAAGCAACTAGGTTCGGTTAAATGAGCTCAATTAACTGGTGACTTTTGCTGAAAAGTGACCAGCAATTAAAGGAGGTAATGAGCAGCCATTCAAGGTGTGAAAACTCAGCTTTGAATAGTCATTGAGTGTGAACACTATGAACCGAACAACCAAGATGAATCCAGCAATGTGAAAGAAATAAATGGCAGCTTTGGAGTAGGAAACATTAGCTCCCTTGGCCGAATAGTCACATAGGAATGTTCAAAATTCAGCTCACCAATTTGATGACATTCCATGCATGTATCGCCAGGTACATTGAACCCAACATGCATGCACCTTGCTTAATGTATTCCCACATTCGGCCAACCTACACAAAGATGAATGAACTTAATTAATGCAAAATTCAGCTGATCATAATTAAGAATATAACCTAGAAAAATTAAAAGCACATGATTAAAACTAAACACACTTAATTGAAATAAGATAAGACGAATTAAAAGCATGCAATAACACAAACTTATTTATGAGCTGTAGTAATTAGGACAACTTAATATCATGCAATAAACACAAATTTAATAATGTTTGTCCAGATTTGAACCAATTAAATACATAATATAAATTGAGCTAATTAACATATTAATTTATTTCAGTAACATGTAATCGCATAAATGAAATTGAGCTGAAACAAAAATTATCGAGCTGAAATTGAGCTAGTTCGAGCTCTTAGAGCTGGAAATGAGTTAAATGGAGCTCAACGAGATGGAATTGAACTAATTCAGCTCGCATGGGTTTGCAAGCAATGCTTAAGGAGCTGGTCCAAAAGTGTGCCTAGGGCGTGGTCGTATCAGCAGCCCATTAAAAGCCTTGGCCAAATTTCCCCTTGAAATTAGTAATTAGGTTTTTTTTTTAGATTTCCTAATAGGATTAGGAAAATAGTTAGGAGGCTTATATTAAGGCTTGGCCGGCCACCCTTATAAAACACATTGAATTATACATTGAAATCAGATTTTGTTGAGTGAAAATTCTCTTTGAGTTTTCTCCAAGAATTTTCTCTTGATTTTTCTTTGGAAGTAGTTTTAACAATCTTTTTGATTGTGGGAGCCATCTTCAGTCTTCTTCTTGCCATTGTCCTACATTGGAGGGGAGATTAGAGCCGTTTGAAGGGAGTTGTGAAATCTTTCTCGATTTCAAGGCTTCTTAGGACTTTTCTTTATTTTTCTTGCTGTTTATTCTTCTTTAAATTTTTTGCTTGTGCCGATTTATTGATTAACTTGTTTTAATCTCTTTTGTTGCATTTCCAGCCATTACACTCTTCAAGAATCTGATCGGCACCCTTCTTGGTAGCAAGAAACGTTCCTTAGTCATCCTTTTCAATTGATCTTACCGTCCAATCATCCTAATTCTGATTCAATTCGTTTTGCTGGACTTTTGAGTTTAATTTGCTATTTTTTTTGGTGTTATTCTTTTCAGATTCAGTTTGGTAAGTCCACATCATTCTTGGGCATCAAGAATAATTCTTGATTCATAATTCCCCTCTTTCTTGCTGCACGAACCCTAATTCTATTTCAATTTTTGGTTTTTGTGATCTGTTAAGTTTATTTTTTTCTGTTTCATGTTCAATTGTTAGATTCGGCTGATTAGAGTCTTCCTTGAAGTTCAGTTACGTGTTCTTGGCTTCCAAGAATCCCTATTAATAAGTGTTTTTAATTCTTGGCTGATCCTTTATAGTTTTGGGTATTTTCGTTTCAGATCTAATTGATTCTAAGTTGAATTTTCTATTTTGTTTCAGATCTGAGTGTCTATAGCTTTCGTAGGAGTTTTTCATGACTTGACAACTCGATCCTGGTCCGCGCGCGATCCTCTATCACCTTACTTTCCATGTGCACCATACCAACAATCTCCACATAATGTTGCAACTCCACGATGTTGGCTATCTCGTGGTTAAGATCGGCCAAAAATCAAGCCATAGTCACCTCTCGATCTTCTTGCACGTCCGCTCGAATCATGGCGACTTCCATCTCCTTGTGATGGTCCTCCACACTTTTGTCCCTTGGGAGAGATTTCGGAGCTTTTGATAAAGCTCTCGGTGATAATATGAAGGGATAAACCTCTGGCACATTACGGCCTTCATCTCGGCCCAAGCGCTAATAGGACGCTCGCCATTCCACCTCCGACTCGTGGTGAGTTGGTCCCACCATATCATGGCATAGTCAAAAAATTTGATTACTGCCAACTTGACTTTCTTAGCCTCGAAATAATCATGGCATTCGAACACAAGTTCGATTTTCTTCTCCTACTCTTGATATGCCTCCGAGTTCGAACGGCCTTGGAATGGAGGAAGAGTTAACTTGACACTTTTGAGATCGTCATCGTACCTATCTCGATCTTGTTGGGCCACGGTGACGTTGACCTCTCCTCCGGTCACTTACACTGGAGCCTTGGTCACTTTCGGCCTCACTCAGTTTGGATAACTCATCGTCTTGAACTTGTCATCGGCCACGATTTCTTGGTGGACTTAGAGGAGTCCTTTCTCGTTGAGCTCTTCCTTCCATGTGATCAAGTCTCTCTTGGATCAGCTCCAATTTTCGGTCAAATAAGCATTCAACCTCGCGCAATAAAGCTTGCATGTTCAAATCTGGCACATTACGAACAGGTTGCCTTTTTGCCATATTTCTTTCAGGGCTTCTAGACATATGAATTTAATAACCTTACCACAAATTCTCACAGTTCACTCAGAAAGAAAGATTAAATGATTTCACTCTCACTCGTGTTTACTCATGCTATTTTGGCTTTTTCAACACTCTTTTGCACTCACTCACTCGTTGCCTTTTACCACTTGTTATTTCTCTCGTAACTTCATATTTTGTCTCGTTAGACCTATATTGCGGCTTTAGGGTCAGTTTTAAAGGGGTTACAAGGGTTGCAACGTAAACGGTATGAGGTTGGCTGAACAAAGAAAATTTTGGTTTCTAGTTTCAAGTGTGGAATTAGGGTAAAAAGTGATGGAAAACGATAGAAATTTTTGAATTTCCTGGATCAGGATTACAAGAATGAAGGTATAACTTTCAACACTTTTTTTTAATAATATCTTGCTAAATACAATATGAATTACTTGAATACAAAATAATTGTTTTTCAAATTTTTTTTGAATTTTTTTAAATGCTTACTCTAGGACTAAGTCAAACGTCGGTACTTCTCGTTTTAACAGCTCGGATACCAAATAATGCGATCCAGCCAGGCATTGATTGTCGAGTCGATCTAATTTGCCCGATCGTCGTTGAGGAAGTATCGTTCGATTTTTTAAATGGAGAAATTTGGTTAAGTATGGAAATATATGTCAAAATAAGTTCGTGGTGGCTAAAAGATAGATGGATTTTAAATGGAATAAATTTGGATGGGCTCAATTTAACAAACAAGATAGTGAGATAGAAATAGTAAATGGAAATGTAAACAAGTGAACTTAAACGTCAAGAACGATTCAACACTATAACGAGTGTCACCCCAGTTCTTATATTATTTAAGGTGGAAAGATGGTTCGGTAGAAGGTAGTTGAACGCCACACCAAAGGTTGGTGATAAGTTCAGAAACAAGTTCGGGTTGACGCCACTAGCATGCTAGCTAAGTCACTCGTGACTCGTACGAAATGGGAGAGGAAGTTAACCTCACAGAAACAAAGTTTCCTTTAACAAATTTGGCAAAAAGAATCCCCTAAAACAAGCTGATTATAAAGTATTTATAGCCATTACATGAGTTAGCTGAATAGGCAATTTAGTGAGCTGAATGGACAGTAAAAAATAGCTAAAAGAAGCTGAAATTTCCTTGTGGTTTCGTAGAACATCCTCGGAAGCTTCCTAGCTGATGGAATTAACAGTTGAGCTAATTAGTCACTTGAGGTTCAACCAAAGGGGAAGGAACAACTTAATTGTGCAGCCTTAGTT
The DNA here is from genome assembly GCF_025698545.1 of Gossypium raimondii. Taxonomy (NCBI): domain Eukaryota; kingdom Viridiplantae; phylum Streptophyta; class Magnoliopsida; order Malvales; family Malvaceae; genus Gossypium; species Gossypium raimondii. The sequence continues at coordinate 24,052,028 of NC_068576.1, read as the reverse complement.
AATTGAACAGCCTTGAATAGCTCAACAGCTTCTTGAACACTCCCATAGCCAAAAAGGTGTGAAAGGCCGAATATGAGCAGTATTTTATGTGTGAAAACTCATAACCAAATGGGCACAAATGTGAATGGAATTTTCTAGCAAATGTGAATGTTTTCATAGCTGGTTGGAAAGCTAGACGGTCAGCTTGGGAAAGAGCAATAAGCTACCGAATTAATGTGAGCAGCCATGGCCTTTAATCTCCAGGAAAAGGCAACTAAGGAAACTCAAAACACTAGCTTGGTTCTTTAATTCGGCTCCTTGATAGATGGCAGCATTAATTGGTGCAACACTTCTTCTAAATGCTGCTCATACACTTCCTCAAATGGACAGCATATTTATGGCATTTGTGATGGCTGAAAAAGGCACATGGAAAAGAGAAAACAACAGCTCCTTTTAATGTCGCCCCATGCATGAAAAGGAGAAATCAACAGCTCCTTTAATGTCGTCCCATGCGTGCTTTCTTTAATGCTTTCCTTTACTCATTAAGCTAGCTGATTCAGCCGAATTAATTGCCTATAAACACCAAATAAATTCGATCAAAGACACAATGATACTTGCACATTAAATTCGGCTGGACATATTAAATAGCAACATGAATTAAATTTGTCCTAGACATAATAAATAAATACTAATTATGTATTAACTAAGACACATTTAAACTTAATTAAGATGTCCAGAATTTTGACACACTAAAATGCAATTTAATTATTTGAGCTGAACTTAACTAAATTAACTTAGTTAAATAGCTAAATTTATTCCAGCAACTTAAAATGCATGAAATTAAATAAAAGAGAATCAAGCCCAATAAGCTACCATCCAGCTAAATTGAGCTCCATTGAGCTGAAACGAGCTAGATCAGCTTGCCAAAGAGTGGAAATGATGCTTGATAAGTTGAACCAAGGGCGTTCTCGAGGCGGGGTCGTATCACCGATTTTGATAGCCTTGATGTCTTTCCCTCCGAACGGATGAATGGTCACTTTCTTGGTCACTTGATTCATAGGGATCTTCTCAATTTTGGATAAGACGCCCATGCCCTCGTCTTTCATTTTCAGGAGTTCCCTCGCGTTGTTCTCGCACCTCGACTCGATATAATCGATCTTTGATGGGTTCGAGTTTACAATCAAATAGTCACTCCATTTCTCTCACGATTGCTTAAAGGGTAAGATCTGGCACGCCTCCACCAACATTCCTTATAGGTTGAAAACCACCTCCCTCGTTTGGGTTCATTTCTGGACTTCTTGACATTTTAAATTCACATAACAAAACTATCTCTATTTCTCTCTAAAGAAAAGTTCACTCTCTTGGCTTTTGTTCACTCGAATAGGCTCACTACACTCTTGTCTTTTTCCGCTCAATCCGCCTCTCTATGTTCGGAATGGACTATTTTAACTTAATAGCAGTCAATGTAGGTCGAATCACAAAAGTAATGATGGTTTGGGTAGGAAATGATGTTAGGAGAGGGTAGGCTAACAAACAAAATGATGAAGAATTAAGTGTGGCCAAATGATAAAAAGGTGAATAAGTGATTTCGTGATACGAACTCGCCTCGATGATGATTCGAGTTGTTTAGATGCCCAATCGTAAAATTAAGTAAGCGTTGAATTTAAATCAAAATAGGTTGGAAAAATGGAAAGATAAGTTTGAAAAGGCTAGAAGTTAGATTCGAATAAAAGTCTCAAAGATAATTTAAAAGATGGATGGAAGGTGTTCGGCTAAGGCAAAGGCTGAACCAACAATATATAGGATTATTAACCCAAGTCTTAAAAACACTTAGATGGATAATGGTAGGTAAAAATAGCAAATAAAACCTTGACCCGCTATCTATCGAGATAGGAACCAAAGGTATAACGAACGCCACACTTTGATAAGTGATAAGTTCGGATAACAAGGAAAGAATGACGCCACAAGCTGAGCTTGATAAGTCGTTTCAGTCCAAGAGAGAACAATGATAGTTGAATTCTCACAAAGAATAAAAGTTTAGATACTTAGCAAAAGTCCTTCAAAATAGTTGCAAAAACAAACTATTTATAGGCTAAACATGTTCCAGCCGAATGGACACAAACTAATCAGCTTAAATGAGATATTGATGAACTTAATTAAGCTAATTAAAACTAAAAAACCTTTGAGAAACTCTAACATATATGTAACAACTATGAACAACTTATTTAATCTTTCCAATCAACTAATAATTAGCTCTAATGAACTGGATGAATTTGATTCAATGCTTGATCAGCTAAAAAGGTTATAACACCCTTTTATTTCTTCTTGGGCAGCCGGATGGACAACAACAACAACAACAATTGGCTTAAATTTGGCACACGAATAGCCTCTTTGCATGAATGCTTGAAGAAAACTATTTCAAGGTGTAAATGGATGAATTGGAACAACCATTAACACATAAAAATGTTTGGAAGCTGAATGGCTTGTGTAATCAACTCCTTGTCCATTAAAATCTTCAAACGGTTACTTGAATAAGCTCATAACAGTTGCTGGCCTTTAATTCAACTTTCTAACAGCTGAATTCATTCCTCTCTTTAATGCCAATCCATGTAATAGCTGATTTAAATGATTAATTGACCTATCAGCACAATTAAACAAGTTAAATGGCTGTAGCAAATTAATTAAGCTGGAACATATTAAATGCCAAAATTATTTAAGCAACTAAAATTAAAAACAACTTAATTCATTAACCTAATGATTTAAGCAACTAAAGAAACTTAAAAAACAACTTAATTAATTAAACTAATATAACTAAACACGTTAAAAGTTTAATCCAGCAACTAAGTGAACTAAAAACGCATAAATTAAGTAAAGCTAAATTTGAGCTGAAATCGAGTTAGATATTCCAACAAATTGATGCACAAGCTAAAACCGAATAATATTGAGCTCAATGAGCTATGGATAAGCTGAATGAGCTTGTAGCAAATTGCATGGAATACTTGAATCGGACTTCTGTGATTGCTCGATTATTCCAGCAATGGTTTCCAACCCAAACTTGCTTAATTGGGGCCTGCACAAAAATTAAAAAATTAAAACTAAGCTTCATTTTGCACTTAGGCCCCTCGAGCTTAGGCCAATCTCAATGGCATCGAGTTGCATCGTAACATGATGCGACCGGGTTCGCATCATTTCGGAAGCAAGAAAAAAAATTTCCAAACTAGCTTCTTTTTAATCCACGTAGTTTATACCCCAAATGCTGATTTTCACACTCTTGAACTCAATAGAAATTTAATTTTACTGGCTCTGATACCAAATGATACGAACTCGGTTCAGTGTTGATTCGAGTCGTTTAGATTGCCCGATCATGAAATTAAGTGATAGGAACTCGGTTCATTGTTGATTCGAATCATTTAGATTGTCCGATCGTGAAATTAAGTAAGTTGTTAAACTTATAGCGAAATAGGTTGGAAAAATGAAGAATAAGTTCAAACAAAAAAGATACAAAGAGGGTTTAGGAAAATGGAAGATTAGATTCGGCTAAGGCCAAGAGTGAACCAAAAATATAAGGGAATGTTGACCCAAAACTTATACGGCACTTAGAGGTAATTTGGTTCAGAAAATAGGAAACAAAAACCTTGACCCGCTATCTAACAAGATAGGAGCCAAAGGTATAACTAACGCCACACTTGAAGTGATAAGTTTGAATATCAAAGGAAAGAAAAGACGCCACAAGCCTAGCTTGAAAAGTCAGATCAGTCCCAAAGAGAATAAGGAGATTTGGAATACTCACAAGTTTCAAAATATTTCATAAAAATTTAGCAAAAGTCCCCACAACAATCTGTAAGCAAAGTGTTTATAGGCATGAGACAGACCCTAGCCGAATAGACACACATATTCAACTTAATTGAGCTATTGATGAACTTAATTAAGCCAATTAAAACTAAGTGATCTTTGATGAACTCTAACATATGTAACAGCAATGGTCAGCTTGTTTAATCTTCCAAATCAGCTAATAATGAGCTCTAATAAGCTGAATAAATTTAGTTCAATGCTTGATATCATAACATCCCTTTAATTCCCTTTTGGGCAACCGAATGGACACCATTCAAAAATTGAGTATCTTTTGGCATACGAACGGCCCTCTTTGTGGAAATACTTAATATAACCAACCAAAGGTGTAGATGAACAGCCACCATTATGAGAAAAACGTTTGGAAACTTATTGGCTTGTGTAAATAACTCATTGTAACTCTTTGTCCATTAAACTTAGCCGCTGGCCTTCAATTCATCTTTATAACAGCTGAAGTTATTTCTTTCTTTAATGCCCATGTAACAGCTGGTTCAAATGATTAATTCACCTATAAACATAATTAAGCAAATTAAATGGCTATAGCAAATTAATTAGACTGGAACATATTAAATGCCGAAATTATTTAAGTAACTAAAAATTCAAAATAACTTAATTAATTAAACTAAGTATTTAAGCAACTAAAGAAAATTAAAACAATTGAATTAATTAAACTAAACATATTAAAAGTTCAGTCCAGAAATTATTTAGCTAAAATACAGTTTGCAAAAAGCTGTATGGAACGCATAGTGTTAAGCTCCATGTTTGCTTGATGAGTCCGACCACCTCCTCTCCCCAAGCTCGATCAATGTGATTTGCAATAGCATTTCGAAACTTCTTAGCACGAGATCGAGTAATGGGTCCTTATGGCAACTCAATGGAATCGGCCATAGTTTCTCGAGCTAGGATCTCATCATCCTAGGCTTGAGTAATCTCTTCAGATTCTGTGCCCCTAAAGGCTTTTGGACTGCTGTGTTTCATGATCATTAGACTCATGCGATTTGAACGATCACACTTCTCCAATTCCATTTGTGTAAGGTCTATGTCCATACAGCCAAGCACTATAAGTAAGTGTCTTTTCCATTACTTAAAATTAGTCTCATTAAGCATAGGTATAGAATTTATATTAACAGATATTATGGTAGCAGAAGATAAACTAGCTGAATATAGAACAAATAAAAACAAGCTCACATCAATATTCATAAGTAAACAATAAATTCAAGATAATGGTTAATATCATCTCAAGATACCAAACACAACATTAATATCAAGTCTTTGGACAGTAATATTAACAGTAAGCGGTACTCTTGTTGTAGCAATCAAACTTGTAGCAATCAAACGTTGACAACAAATTATGTCAAACAAAATACCTTATAATTGTCACACATTTATCACCACAGATTTCGTTGAAATTCTGTCAAATATTAACTTACCTTTGGGCCAACCAATAAATGCATGAATCACAAAAACATACAATCATCTTAATATTTTAAATAAACTAATCTATGCAAAAGAGGTCACTTTGGCAGCATTTTGTTTCAACTAATCTATTTAAAATATTAGACATCCTTAATTAAAAGCTAAAATATAAATTTATTTGTTTCAAAATATTTTCTTAATATCATCTTTCAATCAAATTAAAAGATAATTATATATATGTATTTATATACTTTTCCAAAACAACATGCATATATCATATAGGTATATATAATCAAAATATATATATGAACTAAGCCATGCGTATTTACTATTAACCTTTTTTAATTAAATGCCATATAGGATTAAAATAATAATAATAATAACCACATGACTTGCAAATACAGAGGAACTTAAGAATCGAAACACAAATCATGAAGAAAAACAAAACCCATGATTGATATATATACATATATTATATTCATATAGCATAATATACATACAAAGAAATTGAAACACAAATCATAAAGAAGAAAAAAAAACAAAATCCATGATTGATATATATGCATATATACATATAGCATAATATACATATAGCAAAAGCACCAAGCACCGACATGATCTTCATGCAATTACCGAATTGAAATACAGATCATGCAATCACCGACTTGACTTTCATGTGATCTTTATTTATTTATTTATTATAAAGCTAAATGCAATATAGGATTGTATACAGAAATTGAATCGCAAGATTTGTAAATAAAGATTAAAACGCAAGTATTAAATAATATTATACAAATATTCTAAACGTTGTAATTGAATTCATCAATTCGCAAATCACTCAAATTAAAAGTTAAAACAAAACCTTAAAATGTTAATGATACGGGGGTTGCGCGCGGACCAAGATCGAGTTGCCAAGTCAGGGAAACTCCTACGAAAAACCCTAAACAATCAGATTAAGGAATCTTGAAACCCTAGAGGAGATTGCGATTCTGCCCAATTGAACACCAAGATAGTTTTCCCCAAATTTCGACAATCTGATTTTACCCAAAAAGAGTATGGAAGAACCCTAGAAATTGGGGATTTTTTTGGGCTGATTCCTTAAGATAGAAAAAGGTGAAAACACAATAAAAACAAAAAATAAATTAGATAAAGATTCAAATAAGCGTAAATAAAGAAAGAATTGATAGTAAGAAATTAAAAGATAAATCCTAAGAAGCCTTGAAATCCCGAAAGATCTCACAACTCCCTTCAAACGGCTCTAATCTCCCCTCCAAAGAATATCAATGGCAAGAAGAAGGTTGAAGATGGCTCCCACAATCAAAAAGATTGTTAAAACAACTTCTAAAGAAAACTCAAGAGAAAATCCTTGGAGAACTCAAAGAGAATTTTCACTCAAATCAAATCAAATTTTCAATGTAATTGTAATGTAATGTAGGGTGGTGGCCAATCCATATAAATAGGCCTTATAACTAGTCCTAATCTAATTAGAAAACTAAAATAAAAAAACTCCTAATTATTTTAATATGGAAATTCACCAAGGGTCTTTATTTGGGATTCGGACCTAATATTTACATAAAAATTAAACTAAGTAAAAATAAATAAATAAATAAATAAAAATAAAATAAAACTTTACAACTTGGGCCACTTTGACAATTTGGCCTGATTTTCAACTAAGTATGGGTGGATTTCTTGATTGGGCTTGGAATCTTCTTATTGGGCCTTGCCTTCAAGAATTTGGGTTGGGCCTCTGACTCGTATCATTCCCCTTCCTCAAAAAGATTCGTCCTCGAATCTGAAAAATCAAATGGGGACAAGTCACCATATTGAAAGATGGACATGTTTTAAAGCATTCAATCCTCTCAAATTGTTTCCACAAACCATGAATAAATCATGAGTAATAAATCAAATGGTAAACGTAATCGTCACAAGTAGGTATTTGAAAAGGTTCACACGGTTCACAGAGTTGCACAATCATACCATGCATTAATTGACGGACTATAGATTCACTCACACATGCATCATAAAAATTATCAAAACAATAATCTTTTATCAACCATCAAAATAGATAGATCATCAATAAATAAAATAGGATGATCAAGCATGTTTCGATCTAAGTGTTTTACAAAATTAAATCATCAACATGATCTTTGTCACTATCCGAGGAGTACAAATGTGTTTCAAAAGTTTCAAGCATCTTAACTTTATAATGAGAAGAATAAGGGTCGATTTTACCTTTTCCATTTAATACAAACCTTCGCTCATCGGGGGCATAGTGTAGTCGAAACTCCGTTGTTGAGTTAACCTTTGTCAAATGCAACTCAAACTTCATGTATAACCACAGAAACTGTTTAAGGCACGAATATAAATTGAAAACAAATTTGGTAAATTTCGTTACCTTATTCAAAAACCAAGTATCAAAACAATAGAAAGTATTTGCACACAATAGATGATGCTTGATTTTCCAACAAAATATACCAAAATAGATTCCAGGTTTAAAAACTTGATTTTGATTAGTCATGCCGAAGTGTAACAAAGATTTCATTAAACCAATCAAGTTAAACCATGAGGGTTTTCGCATACGTACCAACTTACATTTAAAACTTTTTTTATTCACCAAAATAGATTTGCACAAATTCGGAGATTTTACACAAGGCAAATCAAGAGAATAACAACTCACGCTTCCTTTCTTAGTTCGTGGCAATCCTAGAATAAAATCCATGGATAAGTCTACCCATGGTGAAGTAGGAATCGGCAAAGGAGTGTAAAGGCCATGAGGCATTACCTTAGATTTTGCTTGTTTACATTTGATGCACTTAGAACATACCATTTCGACATCCTTCTTCATATGTGGCCAATGGAAGTGTTCTATCCCACGTAAAGGTGGTAAACCTTTAGGGGACTCACTAAAAACATCAACATAATCCTGCAAAAGACATTGAAACACACTAGGCAAATATCCATTAATGTGAGATAGAGATAGATAGTTTTGCCTAAACCTCACAAGGATACAAGGTTGTTTATTGAGTAGGGCTCTCCGCACATCTTTTTTTGTTCCAATCAATTTTTTCTCTCTAGTTTTGCCACTTGCGGATTCACTCACCTTTGGGCCATTTAAATTTTGACTTTTTTCACTACTAGCCTCTTTTCTCTCTGTCTTTTTTATTTTTCCTTTCTCCTCACCCCTCACAAAATTTCATCATTTTTAATTGATCTTTATATACATCATTGGGATTTAAAGGAGCAAGAGTGAATTTTCGCCTTTAAACACAAGAGAGTATCTATTGAGCTTGCCTTGGTGTGTAACATCACGATCAAATTGCCAAGGTCAGTCCAAGGAGCAAGTGTGCCACATGCATTGGGACCACATCACACCATACCTCATCCTCGTAATTCCCGAGCTTAAAAGTGATCAAGGACTGTTTTGTAACCTTAACTTCTGAGCATTGATTAAGCCACTGAAGGTGATACGGCTTAGGGTGCTCGATACAAGGTAACTTTAAGGAATCCACCAAATAACTGCTAACTACATTTGAACAACTCCCACTATCAATCATAAGTGAACATAAGTTACGTTTTATAAAACACCTAGAATGGAAAATATTGGTCCTTTGGTTATCACAATCGTCTCCCATTTGGATGTTAAGGGTACGGCGGAGCATCTTATTATTATTATTATTTTTTTGGACTACCTGCAAAACAAACACTCAACACTCAAAAAGAAAAATTAGCAAACCTCACCGTTAATCACTCAAAAAGAAAAATTTAAATTCTCAATGAGGTAGAATTCAATCTTGTGAGTTCTTTATCGGAGTTTATATCAACCAATTGTGAACCAAACTACCAAAGAATCCTAATTTGCACTAGGATGCCAAAAACTGACGAGACACCAATTGATTTGTGTTGCATCGAGGAAGGATTGTGCACACGTTTAAATCCTACTAACACAAGAAACAAGAAGGTGTTAGATATTGTAAAGGAAGAATAAAAGCAAACAAATGAAAACCTACAGCTAAGAATCAATAAAAATTGCTGAAAACAGAAAACCCGAAAAACTGCGGAGTAACTTGACAACTTCGTTCGAGGTGTTCCTAATCTCAAAAAATCATGAAAATAAATCTGGAATGTCTTTAAATATTTAATTTTTGATCTAGAAAGTTTGGGCACTAAACTCAACCCGCTGAATATTTTTTAAAATTTTTATTGGATTTCGTATTTTTTCAATTTTTTGACTTTTTTGACTGATTTTTTTGCGGGAATAATTTTTTTATATTCAATCACAGTGCCACAAATATGTATGTAAAATTTCAGATCAATTGGACAACGTTTACCCACTCAAATGAATTTTTTTAAAAGATTTTTCTGGGTAAAACTGCTGTTTTTGCTTTAAAAAATTGAGATCAGTTTAGAAATCAACCAAGAACACCCAAAACGCCCAAAATCTGATACCAAATGATACGGGGGTTGCGCGCGGACCAAGATCGAGTTGCCAAGTCACGGGAAACTCCTACGAAAAACCCTAAACAATCAGATCTGAAACGAAACAGAAAATTAAAAGATTAGAATTTTGAATTTCCAGATCTGAAATAAAATCCCCAAATCAGCAGAGAATCAAATTGAGAATAGAAATAAGTGTTAATAAGGGTTCTTGAAACCCTAAAAGAGATTACGATTCTGCCCAATTGAACACCCAGATAGTTTTCCCCAAATTTCGGCAATCTAATTTCTCCCAAATAGAGTATGGATGAATCGGCAAGAACCCTAGAAATTGGGGATTTTTGGGCTAATTCCTTAAGATAGAAAAAGGCTGAAAACACAATAAGAACAGAAAATAAATTAGATAAAGATTCGGCACAAGCAGAAATAAAGAAAGAATTGACAGTAAGAAATTAAAAGATAAGTCCTAAGAAGCCTTGAAATCCCGAAAGATCTCACAACTCCCTTCAAACGGCTCTAATCTCCCCTCCAAAGAATATCAATGGCAAGAAGAAGGTTGAAGATGGCTCCCACAATCAAAAGATTGTTAAAACAACTTCTAAAGAAAGCTCAAGAGAGAATTCTTGGAGAAACCCCAAAGAAAATTCTGCACTCAACAAATCAAATTTAATATATATTTGGGAAGTTGTTTACAAGGTGGCTAGCCATGCCTTTAAATAGGCCTTATAACTAGTCCTAATCTAATTAGAAAACTAAAATAAAAAACTCCTAATTATTTTAATATGGAAATTCAGCCAAGGGTCTTTATTTGGGACTCGACCTGAATATTTACATAAAAATTAAACTAAGTAAAATAAATAAATAAATAAATAAAATAAAATAAAACTTTACAACTTGGGCCACTTTGACAATTTGGCCTGATTTTCAACTAAGTATGGGTGGATTTCTTGATTGGGCTTGGAATCTTCTTATTGGGCCTTGCCTTCAAGAATTTGGGTTGGGCCTCTGTGACTCGTATCAGTTAATATGAATTCAAGATAATCAAGATTTACAAAAAAAAAAATTAATATAAACCTTTAAAGATCAACATATATATTCAAAATATAAAACTCATGAAATTTCATGAATCAATCATTCAAAGGAAGAACCTTAATCAATTCCCAATAATTTGATATGACGAGGTACGAGTGCCACTTGCTAAAATCGTTAAAATCTTGATACAAAACTTAATTAAACTAGGATTTGTCAAGTCAAATCATCAAGAATAAATTAAGAACAAAACTAGATGTGGAAGCATACCTGAATCCATAAATTCCTTGAAGTTTTTCGGATCTTGGGGATTTGATCTTCCAAATTAGCACACAAGAAATTTAGAGAATATTTGCTCTCTTTCCTAAGGATGGGATATTAGAAAAGTTATCTTGTTTGTAATTTGGGACATTAGCCCTAATTCCTAATTAGCGCATCATTAATTAAAAATTAATTACTAGAGTATCTACACATATTTGAGCCATACTTTATGTAATAATTAAAGTCCAATAAACCTTAACCAAATTAGATCACTTTTACTTTGGGCTAACCTATCATGATAGTAAATAATAACATGTAATTACCCTTATTATATATATTATGTCCATTTTTTCCAACACAAAACCACTAATATGAACCCAAAGTTAGGTAACAACACTTTCTAAGTTGCTAACTACGACACAAAATGAAGGATATTTTGGGATTTCTTATGGGTCAATTTATGAAGAGCCAAATTTGGGTGAAAGATGGAAACACTTTTGTATGAAAAATATTTGTTGGCCTAGAACCAAAGTTGCCAAAAATTCGAGATTCACGCATCAAGTTGAAATTGAAGTTGATATTGATTTAGCTGTCCAAAATTTATGAATCATCTATGGTTGGGCATGTTTGGAAGTCTAGTTTCCAATGCCTCAAACGGTGTCTTTTAGAGTTTTCTACAAAGAGTTATGGGTATTTTAATGCAAGTTATTCATGGGATGAGTCTAGACAAGTTTATGAACCCCCTCTCTAATTCGATGCCTAGTGCATGTAGCAATTATGTGATCCATGGAGAAGACAAAGCTACCCAAGTTCATGCGGGTACTTTGGGCCAATTACTTATGATAAGGCCTAACAAATGTAAGCTAAAATTGCATTATACTTGGAAGAATTTTCAGCCCAATTAGAGAAGCCCAAACAAGATGAATGGGTCCATTGAAGACAAGGCCGAGGTCATTTCATTTGTAGTTTGCAAGAGCATAAAAGGTTTCTAAGTGACTATTGAATTTATTTATGCTTCCTTCAAATATAGTAGAATGCATCAATTAGAAAATTAGTACATGAATATATGAAAGAATGTACATTAAATGCATATATCTAGTTAATTAAGTATGAATTTCGTAATTATAAATGCATGTAGGATTAGATACATGTATTTAATTATTAATGTAAGTATTAATGCATGTATTTGATCTTATTTGATCATTAATGTAATTACCCGCGCACATGTACATAACCTTTAAATTACCTATGCTTGGGGAAAGTCCCAAATTTTATAAATACCTTTTCAAAGTAAAGAAGCATAATAGATGTTGAATGTTTTAAATTTTAGAATTAGCTTATTGTTATTCTTCCACTCTTATTTAAGCAAATTTTTTTATTTAGTGGCGAGTAATCTCAATTTTTATCATTTTGTATTCACTCTTTCTTAAAATGTGATAAATCAATTTATTTGTTTTTATTTCCAATGATTTTTGATTTGCATTCGTTGACAATAGTACTAATTTCCTTCTTTTTTTGACACAATTCTTAAAATTACCCATAATCCTTCCTTAACTCATAAATAAGAGGATAATATGTTTTAGCGCACTCAAACTCATATTCTCCTACATTGACAATAATACCATGCCAATTAAGTTATGTCTCAATCAACATTTATTTCGTTCTTTATTAAGAAGAAAAGGAAATAGGAAAAGGGGAACAATTAAGAGAAAAGGAAAAGAAAAAAAGTGTTTGATTTATTTTTAAAAGTATTAAATATTTAGTAAAATTTACATAACTTTTAACTGTACATATTTTAATATATATATTTGTATTTGTATTATATTATAGTATATATTTTATTTTTCTTATTTTAATTATTTTTAAATTATTTTTGGTCAAGTTTCAATTTAATCTAAATATATATATCATTTTAGCATAATGATTCATTAATGGGTTACTTAAGATATCTTTAAGTCCATATACTCTTTGTATATTTAATCTTTTACTTATATTCATTATTGGGTTACTTATCAATTTAATCTTTTACTTTTCATATTTCAAAATTTAGGCCCAATTGTGAATATCATTAAAATTATTCTTCTAAATTCAAAATTTAGGTTCATTATAATGTCAATTTTTGTTATATAATTATGAAGTGAGTACTTTTTTCAAAATGTTAAACCCATGAATTTAAGAAAAGAATTTTAACAATATTGACAATTAAACTTGAATTTAAAATTTAAAATTTAAAAATACTAAATTCTTGAAAATAAAAATAGATAATCTAACACTAAATCTCACATGTGATAAAGTTGGCGTTAGGATATCTCTCTCCCACTTACCATTAACAGTTGTAACATCAATGATTAATCCATTATTTTGTATTTTGTATTTTGTATACAATAACAACATAAAAAAAGAGAGAGGGAAAAGCAGCCCATTACAAAAAATGCAACAAGTACTACCGTTTGCCCGAAAATAAAAACCAAACAACTCCTACAAAGTATAAATAACCCAATTTCTAAATAGTTACAGCAGTCCATTGGTTTGGAACTTAAATGAACATTTCTATACATGGTAACTTTTTTTATCTTTATCTTTTTCTTTTTCGTCGGCAACTGTACTACTTCACGTTCATTTAACCGTCACTCACGCTTGTGAAAACCGACTTCTTTCACAATATTTCGATTTATCAAATCTAATTTCTTTTTACACTCCTTTCACATTTTCGTTTTTTTTTTTTTCATTTCAATTAATAGAATGCTTCAAAACCATAAGTTTTGAAGATAAATCTTATGAAAATTTTGGCTAACAGCTACACTTCCCAACAGTTTATGGAAAATTTGTCTTTTTTTCTAAGGAAGATAAATCTTCTCTTTATTAATCAGATTAGCCAATTTTAAATGAATAACACATTTTTCATTTAATAACATGTTCTAATTCGATTTTATCTTACAATAACAATAGTTGATTTAAGTTATATCTCACTGAATATGACTGAAAAAATTCTTATTTTAATCAACACCCAAAACAAGAGGTATAATAAACTGTTAGCCCCCACTTCTGAACAAGAAAAATGCAATTAAAAATATTGCCTTCCCAATTGTCACAAGCATTTAAAAGCTAAATGACGGAACCACCCTCATACGTATAACTGAGAGTCGGTAGACCTACAGTGCGGTTCAGTGCACGACAGTACAAGACACTGCATGGCCAATTGATCAGCAATCATGTAGCACCAGACACCAGTACACTTTCTTGTTTTGTGAACCCTCAGTTCATTCGATGTTTTGTGGTCTCATTTGATTGCTACTTAACATTTGACAGCCTTTGTGGTTTTAGCACTCGTTTTTCTTTTATTATTTTTGGTTTATTTGGCTCTTTAGTTTTATAAAAAAGTTATTTTATTTTTATTTAATGTTTCGTCTTCTTTCAATTTTTAAATTTATAATTTTATAAAGTCATCTCAAAATAAATAAAGAAGTTAATATTTTTAATTTTATTGCTGTAACATATACGTGAATTATCATATAAATGATATATCAATATTTAATTAAATTTTAAAATTTAAAATTATTTTAAAAATAAAAATCATTAAAATTATTTAAAAGTATAAAAATATTTTTAAAATTTTTAAATTTAAAAAAATTAATTAAATGTTGATATATCATTCACGTGTATGTCACGTTAGAAAAATTAACAAAATTATTTTTTCATTTATTTTGAGGTAATTTGATAAAATGTAAAATTAATTACAAAAAAGATAAAAAATTAAATGAAAGACTAAAATAAATATTTTTTATAAAGTTGGAGTAGCTTACTATTTCATTCCTCCAAATTATCCACTGAACAACATTTCAAGTGCCGATTTATCCTTACTTGGCAGAATTAGTTAATATTAAATTTATTAAATTATTTGTTTGTTTTATTTTTTAATTCTATTGATTATGATGAGTTGTTTGTTTTTAAGTATTCCAATAATAATTAGATTTGAAATTTAGATCGATACAATTTGCATATTTATTACCTGAATTTGTTTATTTTAGCAAAAACATATTCATTTACTTTACAAGCCAATTTGACTTAGTAGATTTTGTGATGTTTAAATTTGATTATTATATAAATAATTACTATCATCCATAATCATCCACAAGAGTAGAGAGACATGAAGAGGGCGGTCGTAAGTTCATAGGAGAAGGGGAGGCCCGTGACCCTGATTGATGTTGTAACGTTTGATAGGGAAACCGTAAACCCTAAAATGACAAGCCCAATCATTCATATGTGAAACCCGGGACTGAGTTCGTTGTTTGGATCTCACGGGAATGGAGCCGCCCACACGCCTCCCCTATTTCACGGACAATCACGTGCCTCACTCTCCTTTGTATATCCATTCATGTTCGGATGAAAACCAACCAAACTATTAAAATAATTTCTTCTGAAATAGTAATTTTGGTTACGGATTATTCCATGTTTTTTTCTCATCCATGCATCAAATTTTTCCTTAACGTCTTTGCTCTTAATTTGGTTGGTCCTTATATTTTTAATCACATGCCACCTTCCTTTTCTCAACTGCCACTAATTGTTTCACTATAAATCCTATTATCAATCAATTATTGGTTTATTTCATGTTGCTTCATTATTTTGTTTAATTTATATAATAAATGGTTTTTAAATTTAGTGTAATACAATAACATCATTGGTTTTTCATACAAAATCTATTTGAGAAGAAAAGATGTATTTAAGTACACTTGAATCCACGTATTCTTAATTGTTATAATAATTACAAGTGGATTAGCATGTCTTGCTATATTTCAATTCAATTATTGGAATATATGTATGCTTATTTAGTTATTTGTAGAATACTAGAAAGAGAAGTTTCTTTTGGTGATTTTATTCAATGGTTATAAGGGTATTTGTACAAAGGTCATATATTTGTAGAAGGAAAGAAATAAACAATACTAAAGAATTAATCCTACAAATATGAAATCACTACTGATTTGCTCTTATAATTTTATGAAATATAGATATACACAACTAACACTCCCTCTCAAGCGAATATAGATATTATCGTACCTAGCTTGTTATACGAATACTTGACTCAATTTTCATTAAATGCTTTTATGAACAAATCATCAAGTTATTCTCTTATCTTTACAAATCCAATTCATAATTGTTGGTATGTGGGGATAAAAATAAATTTATGAGAAATTAACAAAGTCTTCAAGGTATGTATCAATGTCATTTTCTTTAATGTTCTATTCGTCCCCACCTGTATTATGGTGTGCAAAGGAGTTACTAGCAAATAAACCTTGAGGATACTATGAGCCCAACGATTGTCTACGTTTTGCATTGACGAAAATAATTCACCAAGCACTGAGCGGAGCATAGCAATGATATCAATTTCTATAAAGAATTATTAAATTCGGAGTGTCAAAAAAATTAAATTCGGCTCCTATTTATAGGAGTTCTCATGTCTCTTCATAGGAACACAACTATTTAAATAGATAGTCATATCTTTTAACAATAAACATAATTTTTCAATAGATGTATCCTTGAATAATCATGATTCCTTGCTACTATATGTGCACGCTTTACACAGTCATAGTGAAGTAATAAAGTAGTGAGTATAAGAGTATCATCCCCACAGAGACTATATAAGCAATATTTTGTGAAATATTAATATTTAAGCAACTTGGTGATGACAAAATAATTTTAGAGTATGAGTAAACTATTATCTAAACTAGCACTAAACTAAGATGAAATGTAAACGCAAGGTAAGAGTAATAATTTAAAGAATTAATCAAGATGACATAAATGTGTTAGATTAGTTTTATTCATCAACTTAATATTATTAAAACTATGCTAATGATGTTACGATAATTCCATGGCAACTTAGTTTTTATTAACTTGGAATCTATCGTCATAAGCTTCATCAAAGTCCTATGATTATCTATTAGTTAACATGCATATATCTATGTTATAATTAAGTAAAGATTATAATATAATGAGTATCATTCCTTAGAATTTACGTGAGGTCACAGGATATTTCTATATGTAACAATTTAATCACAATAAACCTAAAGTTATGCAAGGCAATAATATTCATCAATACTATCGCTTTTTAATCTAATTTTCCATAAAAGATTAAACATTCACTATTAAGATAGTGTGTCAATTAACTATAACTTCAATCCGATTAAATAATTAATTCAATTGCACCTCACAATTGTAATGCAAAAATAACATAAGCATGATTTTAATCTGAATGAATAATTAATTGTCCTATAACATCAAAAACACAATTTTAATAAATTAAGTGGGCAGGATGCAATCAATCTAACACAAACACAAATTAATTCATTCTAATTAAAGTAAAAGCATAAAAAAATTGGAAATCATGTTTGTAAATTCAAAACAAATTACAAAAAACAAAGAAAAGGTTTCTAGAAGACAAAACCTGTTTCTTTGAGTCTATTAAAGTGTTAGGGTTTTTCCATGGATGACTATAGTTGAATTATGAAGTTTTATGGTAGAAAATGAAAGGTTGTTGATAGATAAACAACTTTTGTAAAGAGAATTTTGATGAAATTGTCAATTAGGGACTAAATTGAAAAGATGTTAAATTCATGGAAAAATTCTAAATTTTATGAAATTCATGGGCTGCTATTATTACATATGAAAATTGGTTAGGCTTGGAATAATGATTAAATTGTATGAATTTTATTTTTTGAGCCTAGGGACAAAATTGTAATTAATTAAAAGTATAAGGGTAAAATAGTAAGTTTTTCAAAGCTGTGTATTGGACTGAATTGAATATGATAAATTGAGTTACATTCATTCGTATAGATCTGGGTGGACCTAATATGGAGTTAGATCGAGGAAAAGAAAAAGTATCGGATTAGTAGCCTACGAATCTACGAACACTTGTCGAGGTAAGTTCGTGTAACTAAATTGGATATTTATATTATTTGAATTGAATATCGTTGTGTGTGTGGTTTGTATAAAATGTCATGTATATTATTGATCACATATCCTGTAACAACCAGAGTTTGGGCCTAGTCGGAACAGTGGTTTCGGGACCACAAATTTGACAAGGAAAAATTTATTCTTACTATATTTTTATGGTCTACAATTTCATGGAATAATATCGTGAAAATTTCGTTCGAAAATTTCGACGTTTGAGCACTCAATTTAGTAAAAAGAACTAAATTGTAAAAAGTGCAAAAATTGAGTTCTACATGTTAGAAGTGTCCAATTGTGATGAAATTTTAAATTGAAGATCCTTATATGGTAATTAGACCATTGGTTAAGTTGGTGGACAAAAATGAACATGGTTAGACATGTTTCCAAAGTTTTTCATTAAGGGCATTTTAGTCATTTAGTAATTAAAATGAATTAAAAACTAAATTAAAAGCCAATTTTTGTCCATCTTCAAGTTAGGAGCCGAAATTTGCATGGAAAAACCATGGCTAGGGTTTTTCAAGCTTCTAAGCTTGATTGTAAGTCTGTTCTAACCCCATTTTTAATGATTTTCACGTTTTTGAAATCCTTGTAGCATGATTTATTTATTTCTACCATTTATTTGAGATATGATTAAGGTTTAGGTTTTGGCCCATGTTAGAAATTTGTGTATTTTTATGGTTAATGGTAGATTATGCATGTTTATGGTTAGAGAAACAACTTTTACTAAGTGATTTTCGGTAAAAATGCATAAAAGGGCTAGTTTGTAAAAAGATTGTAAAATGTGAGTAAGTGTGTGAATAAGTGAAAATTGTGGACTGCTATAGTTATGAAAATGGTTCGGCTAGGCCTAAAATGCAAGGAAATTGAATAAAAATTATTTTACGAACCTAAGGGCAAAATCGTAATTTTGTGAAATTTTAGGGACAAAAATATAATTTTTCCAAAGTATGATTTTTGGACTAAATTGAATAATGTGAGTGTTAAATAAGTTTGTATGTGAATAATGCATTGTTTTAATTTTATTTAATATATTGTTGAGATACGATTGAATATAGAATAAATATTTGATGTAAATTACAAAAAATATGGTTAAATTTGAAAAAGTTGGTAAAATGTTGTAAAATAAGGTTCCAGATTGAACACTCAGATTAGACCGGGATTCATTGAATGTAAGGGGTTGCTAAGTGCAGATTCCCCGAATCACTGATAAAAAAAGGGTTGCTAAGTGCAAATTCCCCGAATCACTGATCAAAAAGGGGTTGCTAAGTGCAGATTTCCCGAGGGGTTGCTAAGTGTTGATTCCCCGAATTATTGATTCTAAGTGCTGATTCCACCGTATCCATTATTGTGAAAGGGGTCGCTATGTGCTGATTCCCTGTATCACTGAATATAAGTTGGTTGCTAAGTTCTGATTCCACCGAGTAACGGTCAATATTCCGAAGTGTTCATCGGGGAAATTGGACAAGTGAAAGTACATGTGAAATGAATAAGATTACGTGATGAATATTGGGTTCGATATTTAATCGACCCTTGAGTAAGATGATATAAAGTAATGAAACTATTAAAGAGTAAATTTAGAAATAAAACAATTTTGAACAACAGCAGTTGTGTGACTTTGAAAAATCACCAAAAATGGTGAAATTTAATTAGAGGCTGAATAATATATGAAATTAAATATTAATGAGTCTATTTTCACATAAAAAAGACATAGAAAGTAAAAGAGTTTTATATTATGAGATATTTAAATTTTAGTGAGACAGGGCGTAATGATTTCAAATCCCTGCTCAATTTGGAAAATCATTAAAAATTGTAAAAAAATATTTATGGGCTAAACTTTATATGTTTAGAATCCTGAATTAGTATATTTTCAAAATAAACAAACGAGAACATTATCCAAATTCTGTACAACGAGATAATTAATTTTTAGTGAATAGGGGTCAAAACTATTGAGCAGTGAAACAGGGGAAACTTTAAAGTATAAACTGTACTTATTGGCTATGCTAAAAATTCTAGAAATTTTATGGTAAAAACATATATGAGTCTAGTTTTGGGGAAAATTAGCAGATATTAATTTTTAGCTCTGTAGCTTTAGATATAAATAAATTAGTGACTCTGACTCAGACAGACAGCTTGAATTTACATACAGGAAAATAGTGAAAGTATGGATAATGTGGTTTAAGTGTGTTATACACATTAAGGATGTGGAATGGAGAGAAGGAGGAGGAAAATTGGAAAATATATGAATTATTTGTGTATAATTAGTCATATGTTCGATTATAATTGATAAACGATGAAATAGAAATGACGCTTATATTTGTGCATTATTGGTCATGATTTAAGCTCATGTGGGAAAATAAAGTTTCATAGTATGTGTGTATGGTATATTGGGTATATGATTTGGCATGAAGTAATGTCATGAATGGTTTATGAATTAATTCATTTTGGTAAGTTTGATACATGAACAAATGTTGTGTTCATCCATGCTTATAATGCTTATGTTATATGTTTATTTGGCTAACATATTTGGTTTATATGTTTAGGCTTTGGCCAAGTTGTGGCTGGATTATGCCACGTTAAACTTATAAGTTATGCATTGAAATGGTAAGTGCCTAAATGGAAATATGCGTGTGATCAAGAAATGGGTGATAAGATTTAAATTATGTAATCTCTAGTGAAATGGTTTATCATGTGGTTAGTTCCAAAAACAATTATGTTTAAATGCACTAGTTTGCGACTATGTTTGAATGAAATGTTTATGTCTTGTGTGATATGCATAGGAAACGGGTATAGAGAGGTAATGAAATAGTAAGTTCATACTTGAAGTGTAAAATGACGAAAAAGGTGATAATGAGTTGAATTGATGTTGTTATTTAAGCTAAAGTGATATTTTCATTGCAAAATTGAGAATTTCATAAATGTGTTAATGAATGGTATAATCGATAAACATTGAGTTAAATGGTAAATATGTATTAGTATTGATATTAATGATATTGAATTGTAAGTGAATTAAAAGGATATTGCTAGTGATATGATTTGAATTGTAAGCATGAGAAATTGTGAAATGAATGAAAAGGAAATGAAGCATTGAATTGCATGAGTATGTATCGGGTCTCGTAGGCCCTATTTATTATGAATATAATATTTTGAGGATATATAGTGAAGAATTATAAAAGTATGTTAATAATTTGAAAATTTTTAATTTAGATGAAATTTTATAACTCGGTTCAATACATTTACAAGTGTATGTGTTCTGGTAATGCCTCGTACCCTATTCCGGTGTCAAATACGGGTAAGGGGTGTTACATATCCGACAAGTACAGAATCTCTTTTGAACCTTAGAAATTTGATGGATACTAATGCCATGTCATTAAGGTTTCCGAACTGGTTGTGGTCTTGCATGTGTTGCAGACACACCACAGCTCTTATAAGCTTTCTGATATTTGGCTCTCATGAGCTTCTCGATTAATGACTCTCTTGAGCTTCTCGTTTATGGCTCGTATGAGCTTCCCGATATTTGGCTCGTAAGAGCTTCTTGTTATACAGCTCATATGAGCTTTCTATTATATGGCTCGAAAGAGCTTCCCGATTACATGCTTGTATGGGAATACCTGTATATGAATTGACGGATTATAGATTTATATACAATACTTGAAATACATGGATATGATTGTACATGTTCTATGGACACATGATGAGGAAAGTGTATGTATATGGAAATTTGATTATTATTGAGCTTATACATGTTCCTTGATATTCATATGAAATACATATCTAACATGGTTGATGAGGATATGTGCTAGGGCTTTTGGCCAATTTGCTTTGAGTATGCCTTGAATGTTTACTTTAATGTGATTAAATGGTAAGCTAAATTCCATATTATATGAACTTACTAAGCACTAAATGTTTATTCTGTTTTATTTCTCCTGTTTTATAGTAACTCAGAAGCTCGTTAAGGTTTGAAGCTGGTCAGAGCCACATCACACTACCCATCTGCCTTTTCGGTACATATAGTAAACTAATTTTGGTTATAATGGCATGTATAGGTTAATTTGGCCAATGTTGGCACAAATTTATCTTGTTGAGACTAGCCATTAGAGTGGCTTGTGTTTGATAAATTTTGATATGTATATGTACATATATATGGCCTTGTTATGGTTGATATGCATAGATAAGGTTAAATGATGATAAATTTATAGGTATGTGATGATAGGTTATGCTTAAGACATGATCATGACTTGTTTTAATTGCTTTGTTGTGAATTGTTGATGTGTTAAATTGTTAATGTAAGTGGAAAACAAATTGGGTGAGAAATGTGGCTAGAAAAATAGCCTATTTCATCCAAACGGGTAGAGACACAGGTGTGTGTCTCAGCCGTGTGTGACACACGGCCAGGCAACACGGCTGTGTGTCCTCTGTATTTAAAAATTTGTACAAGTCAGTATACTCAAAACTGATCACACGGCCTAGCACACGGGAGTGTGGTTTGGCCATGTGTCCCCTGCATCTTTTAAATTGCAAAACAGAATACTCAAATTATTCACATGGCCTAGCACACGGGCATGTGGCTTGACCGTGTGACCCCTGCATCTTATTAATGCAAGTCAGTATGCTCACATGGTCTAGCACACAGGCCTGTGGCTTGGCCGTGTGAAACAAGTTAGAGAGCTCATAAGTTTGGACACGGCTAGGACACGGTCGTGTATCCCTATTTCGAATGTCCATACAGCCTGAGACACGGGTGTGACTCTTGATCGTGTGAAACACACGGCCTGGCCACACGGGTGTGTGTCCCTTGCACCTTTGAAAAATTTTAATATTTTCCAAAAAATTCTTTGAGTACCCGGTTTAGTCCCGATTTATTTCTAATATGTATTTTGGGCCTCGAGGACTCACATAAGGGACAATATGATTGATTTTGATTTGTTTCTGATATGAATGCTAGTTGATATGAGATGTCTGTTATTTGATTTGTAAATTTTGGTAATGCTACGTAACCCTATTTCGGTGATGGATATGGGTTAGGGGTGTTACATGATGGCTTTGCTAATTTTAGCAAATTAGGTGTTTAATGCATAGGAGGGAGTTTGGACGGTTTTGAATGGGTTATGGATGGTTTGGTGGAACGATGAAAATGTGCAAGTGTACACAATTGTAACAAGTAATAAAGTGATAAGTATATCGAGTTATCGTCTCCACAGGGATTGTTGAACAATTCTTTGTGACAAATTATAACTTAAACAAATTGGTGAAGGTAAAATAATATAAGTTGAAATGTGATACAATTAATTTAAATGAATTAACTATCTAATCTAGTAAGCTAAAAATTATCTAAGTAGGGAATTAAAATGACACCAAAATGCAAGGATTGAAGAGTTTATCACAATATAATCATCCTTCCTAGTTAGAATTATTTAATACATTTAAAATATGTTATGGAAATGTCTGTGACTAAATTGACCATTTATTAACCCTTATTAAAATTAGTAAAATATCTAACTTAATCAATTATTAAACCTATCTAACATATTTCTATGTTTAATAAACTTAACATTTCCTAAGTAAAACAATTTATAGGGTTATGTAAGGTAATAATAGTTTTGATATTATTACGATTTAATCCATACATGATCCAACATTACACCATACAAATATCATTTTGATTAATTAAAACCTTGTTTAGATTAATTAATTAACTCATACATTCCTTTACATAAATCATGCTACAAAAACTTAATCATGATTTTATTTGTATGAATAAACAGATCAAAATCATAGAACATCTTTTAACAAAAATAAATACATCAAACCATGGAAATTAGATCATTCCAACACAAATTAATTTAAGCTAGCATGATATTATTTTAAAAAAATGCTTAATTGAAATCATGTTTATGAATTGAACAAAACAAAATATTAGAAAGGGAAGAGAAAACTCTAACCGAATCTGGACGTTCCCGAGGCAAGATATGTTCGTTCCTTCCTTCATTCTTCAGGATTGCTACCACCACCAAGCAATTACTCCCAACAAAGTTGATTAAGGCTGCTCCTAAGGCTATGCAAATTATTTTTTCAAGAGAGGGAATGGAAAAGGAAAAGGGAAAACTAGTGGGAAGAGAAGAGAATGTGGGTATATGAGAAGAAGAGTTGATGAGTGAATGAGTGATTTGAAAGGAACTTGAGAGGTCTATTTATACTAATAGAGGGGAGCTAAAAATAGCAAATAGAGGCCTTGAAAATCTCCCTCAAGTGGCTGACTATGCTAAGTGGGAGGGGAGGTTGGGATAGTTTGCTAAAAATAAAATGCATGAAAATGGGAGGGGTTGGGCCATGATTGAATGAAAGGTCTAAGGTTGTTTCGCAATTTTTAAAATCAGCTTAGTTAGCTGATTTGGGAAGAAATTGAGTCGACATTGGGTTGCTCTTTTCTTTGTGGATCAGTCCCCTTCAATTTAATTAATTTGGGCTCATTTCTCTTCATCAGGCTAGGAATTAATTTAACCCAATTTTATTGGATAAAATATATTTTTATGGGTCCAAGAAGGCTGATTTGGGGCATCCATGGCTGTTAAATAATCAACCATTCTCATGTGTTAGATGCTCCAAAAAAATGCTTCAGCAATTCAGTCTTCTCAAGGTGACTATCGAGTTGATTGTTCTCCCATTGTCCAATGTTGTCCAAAATTGGCCGAATTATTCAAATTTGTTATAAAAATAAATAAAATTCGAAATGTATCATAAATTAAGTTCACTTTAATTATTTTATAATAAAAGCATAAAATTTGATAAAAATTACTTAGAATCTGCATGAATTAATGTTCAAAAGGAGGTGAAAAGTTTATATTTTTTAGTGTTTCTACACCCCCAAACTTAATTCATTGCTCGTTTTGAGTAATGCACAAGTTGAAAAAGAAGTTTAAGAAATCACCTTTGAAAAATTCCTTCAAAAACCATTTCTTCCCACAATTATGAGTTTAGTGCAATTATGCTCAATAATAAAAATTTTGAAATTATGCAACTTAAGTATACATATTGTTCAATTATTCTCAATTATTATCATGTTAACAAGAATTTAGACCAAATTCTTTCTCTTAATAAATATATACTAAATTCTTACCAATTAACTTTTATCTCATTATTTAAGACTAAGTTGCGATCCCTAAGTTTCATTATGCCTTCATAAGTTGAACTTAGCAATTTCTCTCCACTAATGTAGTCAGCATAAAAGCTTGAATCAATAGGTCTTTTAAATGGGTTGTAATGTGGCTTGGCTAGGGGTAGGTAAACGATAGATAATTTTAAGCTAAAACCCTAGACTCAACTTGTATCGGACTTTCAAAATAAATACCCCCAAATTCACCAACTATTTTTTAACTTGAGTATACATGCTCCTTGTACATCTATTTTTGAGTACATATGCTTTCTTTTTTTCCGAACATATTACATGTGCTTCAACATCTCTGAACATTTAGTACCTCCCCAAAACTTATTTTCAAGAATATTCTAAATAAATTGAGTCTAGTGTTTGGGAAAAAAGATAAATATTAGAGAAGGGATGGCTTATTAATGCAATGTTCAAATAAAATCAGGCCATATAGTCTCAAAGTCGAGTTTTAGGGGATAAATATTCATTAAGGTTGGCTTGAAAGGCTTAAACGGTCCAAATAAAGTTAGCCTAAATCATTTCCAAAATTCTATGCCTCCTAGGATTTCACCCAAGAAATTACTAAGTCAATTCTAGAGACTTAAACTTTCATACATGCTTAGCTTTTCTAAGGAATTAAAAATTTAATGGTTTGATTTACATATTTTCTTAAGATTAACATTTATGTCATAATTAAGCTAACATAATAATTATTGAGATAATAGAACTGTATTTATACTAAAGTTTAGCATAATCAACAAAAATTTAAATTTTTGAGCAAAATTTAACTTAATCACAATTTGATAGGAAAAATGAATTATTGAAAATATCAATTTAATTTTTGGTCTCCTCCATTTAAGATGAACAATGTCCCCATTGTTAAAAACGATAGATAGAATGAACGAAAATAGAGAAGTAATTAGATACTGTACACCAGGAACAATCCTAGGAAAGGGAGGTGAGTTGACTGCTTAAATAACAGGCCTTTCCTAGACAGATCCAATTCTAGACATGTACATATCTATTGCCCCACTTCTTATTTTGCAAATTTTTCAATTTTATTAATAATTTCAACTTATTGTTTTATTATGCAAGAAACAAAATTATCCTAAAAAAACTTAAAACTAAAATATCCTAAAAAGAAAAATAAAGTGAAGACCCCATTTTTATTTATTTGCAGACCCTTTAGAATCTAACCCAACTTTTGCTTCATCATTCTTGTTCTTGCTTGAATCATCTTGTTCCTTCCTCGACATTGGAGTCCATGGTTTGAGTATAAATTCTGGAAATTCAGGCACAAAAACAAACGGATTATGAAATATTTTATTAAAAGCATCTCTGAATGAACCATCCCGTATTTTTGAGTATCTCCAAAAAGCTTATTGTTGTTATTGCATGTGCTGCAGAATATCCATTATATTCGACTATTCACTTTGTGGAATGGTACTTGATGAAGGAACTTGAAGTGTCAGAGTTTCCTTCTCTTGTTCAAGAATTGTTTCAGTAGGTTCTGCCACGTCAAGATTTTTAATTGGCTCTATTAGTTTTGGTTTTGCAGGAACTTCCTCATTTTTAGTTTCATCAACTGGTTCAGACTGCTTTTGAAAGCTAGCATCTCCTGCTACTCTCGCAAGATCCCAATCAATAGTTGTTTCTTGATTATACCCCACCATCTTTACAGTTAGATGGACGTGAGATTTCATACACAATTTCGTGATTGTAGAAGGGAAATTTGCTGAGCTAGAACGTCTTACAGCATAATCTTGAATTTCCTTTATGGTAATATTTCCCACATTGATAGTTTTTGTTGTGATAATGGAACCATTCGTTCCACAAAAATTGTGGTACCATGTAAGATAGGCATTAAACTAAAATGTACAAAATAAAACCATACATTCGCTAATGGAGTCAAATTTTCTCTACGACAAGTATGACTCCCATATCTTGACACAGTCCATTTAGACCCAAGAACTTTAAGTGTTTGTAGAATTTCTTACAACATCTCTTATTCGACATTTTTCATTATAGAGAAATAATCATCGTCTTCAAAGTAAGGTAAGTCAAAGAGATCATTAATAGTTTTTAAATTAAAAGGTACCTTAACTCCTCAGGCAATTACTTTTGTTACAGTAGAATATGTCAGATTTGCATAGAATTCTCGAACTAATCCAGGATCTGGTGAGTTTTCTGTGACAAGACACTTCCCAATTCAATGCTTCGACAATTTTTCGAATGCTCGCCATGAAGTTACTGTGATTACTTTCTCTCAAAGTAAATCCCTTTTCTGGAAGCATTTTTTGTTTGTTGAAGATGCTTTCATATCTCGCTTTTCCTCTAGAATGGAACTTGTTTTGTGATTTTTCGATTTAGACAGAGGTTCGAGTTATTTTTTGAGGCATGATGCAACTTGAACTTGACATAATATGGAAATAAGTGACAATTTCCCAAAATTTAATTAGAATTTAATATTAACAATTCATATAAAATTGAAGGGTAAAACAAATCAAATTAGATTAAAAATTTGGGAAGAAAATCTTTTACCACCTTTGTACTAACTGATGAAGACACAAATGATGAATTTATGGTGAAACAAAGTAGCATCGGGTAGGGTTTAGGGGTGGTCGACGGTGGCTTAGGTGGTGGTTAAGAGGTGTGGCAACTTGTGTGGCAAGGTGCAACGGTTGGGGCTTTAGGGAATAAGGGACGTGCAACAGTTGTTGCTAAAGGCTAGTGGATGTGTGGCTACTTATGTCGGGTGTTGCTGCAGTGTTGAACTGGGAAGGGGGCGCAATGTGTTGCTCGGTTGTAGGTAAGGTGCGATGGTGGAACAATTCCTTACCGTGGTTGATGGGTTGGGGGATGAAAGCAAATGGAGCGGCAAATATGACGTATGGTCAACGGTGGAAAGAAGAAGTAGAGCTGAAGATGAAGAAAAAGGTGATAGGAATTTATGATATGGGTATAAGAGTTTGAATCAACTACTTAGGGAATAAAATGACTAAAATACTATTAATCCTAGTTCTAAGAAAATTTGATAACAATTAATATATAATATATGTATGTATAATTATATATTATTATCTTATCAAATAAAATAAAAACTTTTATTTATGGTCATTAGAAATATTTATTTATAGAAAACACAACCATTTATTAAAAACAGTTCAATTATGTACCGCATTGAAAAATAAATAAAAGAACATAAAATTAACACTTGGATCAAGATTGACCCATTATTTAGAAAAGCAAATAAAAATTTATTAAGACACTTGTAAAATATTTTATCGAAAAAATATATAAAGATTGGAGGGGTCACAAATGGTCTCGCTTGAAATCCAACCTCCTAGACATAATTTCTTTGAATATATTGATCAAGAAAATAATTTCTAAATTAATTTATTCAAAATCAAAGTGAAAAATTAGGGGTCCAATAAAGTGAGCGGGTTTTGATTCCGCTCAACTTAATCGCCCCAAGAATGTTTAAGGCGCTGACCATTGACTTTAAATTTACCGTCATAAAGCTCAACGACTTCGTATGGAAAGACTTGAAAAATGATGAACGGACCAGACCAACGAGATTTTAACTTACTTGGGAACTTCAATCTAGAATTAAACAATAAAACATATTGACTAGCTTCTAACTCACGGACTTGAATGTGTTTTTCATGCCACATTTGAATTTCTCTTTACATAGCTTAAAATTTTTATATGAAAACATCTGAAATTCGTTTAATTCATTAAGCTGCAATATTTGCTTCTCTCTAGCAATCTTGAGGTCCAAATTAAGCTATTTGAGAGCCCAATAAGCTCTATACTCTAAATTTAAATGCAAGTGGCAAGCTTTCCCAAATACTAACTGATAGGGAGACATCCCTAAGAATGTTTTGAATGATGTTTGGTAGGCCCATAAAGCATCATCTAGCCTCTTGGACCAATCTCGTCAGTTTGGCTGGACTACCTTGTTGAGCATGTCTTTTATCTCTTAGTTTACCAACTCAGCTTGCCCATTTTTCTGTGGATGGTAAGTTGTGACAGTCTTATGCCTCCTCCATGTTTTTCGAGAAACAATTTCAACCATTTATTCACAAAGTGAGACCCTTCATCACTGATGAAAGCCCTCGGGGTTCCAAACCTTGTGAACACATGTTTCTGTAAAAAAATTATCACTAGATAGGCATCATTTGTCGGGTATGCCTTGACTTCAATCCATATAGATACGTAATCAAATGCTACTAGAATGTATCTGTGACCAAAAGAAGGAGGAAAAAGACCAAGAAAGTCAATATCCCAAACATCAAATAATTCTACCACAACAATGTTAGTTTGTGGCATCTCATTTATGTTGGTTATATTTCCACTCCTCGGCATCAATCACAACTTTTTACATACACATACGCATCTTTGAAAAGAGTCTGCCAAAAGAACCTGGCTTGTAACAATTTGGCCGTGGCACATGATCCTCCGAAGTGTCCTCCACTTGGAGTTGTATGATACTTATATAAGATTTTATTTACCTTGTTTTCTGCTACACATCTCCTGATCATTTGGTCTCTGCATTTTTTGAACAAGTATGACTCCTCCCAAAAATAGTACTTCTCTAATAGCCCGTTTTTAATAAAATCAGAACAGTGGTTTTGAAACCACAAATTTGATGAGTAAATTATTATTTTATTATTATTTTAATGTCTATGGAATGTTACTAAGGTCATATTAAAATTTTGTTAAGAAATTTTGACGTTTGCACGCTTAATTATGTGAAAAAGACTAAATCGTAAAAGTAGAGTTCTATTAGTAAAAGGAGTCAAATTGCTATGAAATTTAAATTTGAGTGGACTTAGATGGTAATTAGATCATTTTTATTGTTTGTGGACAAAAATGGGCATAATATTAAGTGATTTAAAGGTTTATAACCAAGGTTAATTTTGTAATTAGCAAAATTAACATAAAACAAAATAAAGAAAACAAAAGTTATCATCTTTTTAGTCTATCCTTCCATCGAAAATAGGTTAAGAAAACACCATTGAAGAGTGCTTGAAGGTTCAGCTATGTCCAAAGGTTGCATATCAAGATAGACATCGTACAGATTTAGATCGGGGGAAAGCAAAAGCCTTGGATTGATAGACTACGTTTTTACGCTTTATTTGTCAAGGTAAGTTCATATGATTAAATAACATTTTAATGTTGTATTGATCTATATGTTCATGTATTATTTTCCATGTAATTGAATGATGTATATCCAACATTGTCACGATGATTATCGAGCCCCGTTTGAACCTTAGAAATTCGTAGGATATAAATAACATGTCATTAGGGTTTCTATGTTTCAGGTGCTGGTCTTGAATGTCCTACCGATAGCTGAGGTCCTGCATTTGTTGTAGATACTCCACAGCTCGTGTGAGCAGTATCGTGTAGCTTACATTTTGACCCATAGCTCATGTGAGGAGGCCCATTTAATAGCTCATGTGAGCAATGATGTAAAGGAAAAGGAAAGGTTACGATTATATGTTTAGCACACTTTGTGTGAGCTTTCCTGTGTATCCGATGTTATTCTAAATGGTTCAACGGGCATGAAAAGGAAATGAACGGTAAGTGTTAAAATGAACTATACTATGAAATTATGAAAAGGATTGAAATGGAAAGTTTCAATGAAAGTATGTTATGTTTGTGAAAATGATGCGTTCAAAGTAAGCATGTTCATGTACAAATTGCTTACCTTTTGATAATTCAAATGAATTATGTGTTAGCACTAACATGTGTTGTTGATGGTGCTTAGGCTTGTGCCAAGCTTATGGTTGGATTATATCATGCTTAATTTTAATGTTATGCTTTGAAATGGTAAGTTATGTTTGTGTTTTACGAACTTACTAAGCATCATGTGCTTACGTAGTTTTCTTTTCTATGTTTTATAGATAATCGAAAGCTCAATCAATTTGGAAGCTCATGGAGATTTATCACACTATCCAGCAATTATATCAATAGTTTTTGATGTTTTGGCCAAAGTTATAATGGCATGTATAGGTTGACTTGTGTTTAATGTTTGGTTAAATGCTTAGATGTTGATTTTGGTATGTATATATGTTGGTTGTTTGGTACCATTTTGGTAATGGTTGAATTGTGTCATTTTAGTGATTGTGATGCATGAATGATATGGTAGAAATGGTAAGTCTTTGTTGAAATGGTATAGGTCAACTTATGGTATGTTTTGAGATAGAGATGAACTAGATGTGTATGAATGAAATATGGTAAAATATACATATGTTTAGGTAAGTTGTATGTTTGATTTTGATGTGCCTTGTATGACATATTGGTTGAATGGATTGGGTCTTTGAATTGGTCATTTCATGCATGTTTTGGTAAGGTTTTGAAGCTTTGAAGTTGTGCACAAAATGCTTTTAGGTACATGTTTGGGTTGGTGAAGGAAATGGCTTATTTTGGCAAATTTCATTTCCACACGACCTGAGACATGGGTGTGTGACTCAACTATGTGTGACACATGGCCAGGTGACATGGCTGTGTGTCCTCTGTAGGTTTTAAGGCATGCAAGTCAGGCTATTACATGGCCTAGCACACGGCCTAGGACACGAGTGTGTGGAGCCATTCGAGAGTTACACGGCGTGACACACGGGATTGGACACGACCGTGTGTCCCTATTTTGAAAGTTACATGGCTTGAGACACGGACGTATGTTTCTCAGCCGTGTGACCCCTACAGTTCCTTTTTTTTCAAGTTTTTCCTAAATGTTACAAATGTTTCCGTTTTAGTCCCAAATTGTTTCTAAGGTTTTTTTAAGGCCTCGAAAGCTCGATTAAGGGATAATTTGTATGTAATGAATGGATTATGATATTTTTATATTAATATTTGAACTATATGTTTTTATGTTACATTTTTACTATAATGCCCCGTAACCCTATTCCAGCGACGGATACGAGTTAGAGGTGTTACAACTACATATCGTGGAGAAAATATTTCCTTTGCTGATACATCTTATTAGGTAAGCTAAATAATTAGAGAAATCAACAAACCAATGGATATTATGGATGTGTTTTACCTTAAGTATGTTCTCGTCTGTAAATGTCTCCTTAATAGGTATAAGAGGAAAAGTCCCTTATTACTGTTCCAATCTGGATGAGTGATCTGTTACTTGGTTTTCTATCCCTTTTCTATCTTGAATTTCTAGATCGAACTCTTGAAGTAGAAGTACCCACCAGATCAATCTCGGCTTGGCATCTTTCTAAGCAAGTAAGTATTTGATAGTCGAATGATCCATAAAAATAATCACTTTGGTACCTACAAGATAAGACCAAAACTTGTCAAAAGAAGATCCAATAACAAGTAACTCTTTTTCTGCTATAATGTAATTTAGTTGAGCTCCCGTTAAATTTTGACTTGCATAGTAGATGGGATGAAAAACTTTATTCCTTTGTTGGCCCATTACAGCTCCTACTGCGAAGTTACTTGCGTCACACATCAAATCAAATGGAGACTATTAATTCGATGTGACAATAATTGTTGCTGAGACCAATCGATTCTTCAGATCATTAAAAGCTTTCAGGTATTCTTTATCAAAGTTGAATGTTGTGTCCTTTTCCAAGAATTTGCATAAGGGTTTAGTAATTTTTGAGATATTTTTGATGAATTTCGGATAAAAACTAGCATGTTCCAAAAAACTCTTAACACCCTTTATAGATGTCGGAGGTGGGAATTTCTCAATAACATCTACCTTTGTTTTATCTATTTCGATCCCTTGTCTCATTATTTAGTGTCCTAAAATAATACCTTCACGTACCATGAAATGACACTTTTCCCAATTGAGCACATGGCTTGTTTCTTTGCACTACATCAGTACCTTGGCTAGATTGGGTAAGCAATCATCGTAAGTATTTCCAAACACTAAAAAATCGCCCATAAAATTGCCATCATACATCTTTGAAATGTACCAGGTTCATTACATAAACCAAAAGGCATACGTCTAAAAGTAAACGTATCGTACGAGCATATGAATGGTGTTTTGTGTTGATCATTCGGTGCTGTTGTGATTTGGTTGTACCCTGAGTATCCATCTAGAAAATAGTAATAGTCTCGCCCCACGAGTCTATCCACCATTTTTCAAGTCATTTTGGAAACTTAGTTTCTTTATCGATTTGTTTTTCAAAAACAGTTCCTTCGCAATGCAGTGGAAACTAGGCAGCAATATCAAATTTTACTTATGCCCGATATCATGCATTATCAGGTTATTATGCTTGAGTAATCCATGCATGCAAAAATCCCTAAAAGTAAAGTTACCAAGCCACAGACCAGAAATAATTAAAAATTACAATCTCAAACCAATAAAGACTTAATAATACTTATTAAGAATAGTCTAAGGTCAAAGGTGATTCTTTAAATGTCGGGTCCGATCCTAGTTTTGAGGTTTACTTAAAAAGTTAAACACTATTGGGGGTGTGCTTACAAAATGCTCAGTGTGAGTCGAACAATTATTTACGGGCAATAACATCAACTATAGTGAAACATATTAGCATTAACAGAAGAACACAAAACCATCATAGGAATTTCATATCATTACATAAACATTATCAAATTGACGTCAAATGGTGTATAAGCATGGGAGATCATTCATTCGAGTAATAATCATTAATTTGGATACTATTTAATACAAGAAAATACAATAGGAAACATAAATCAATAACATTCGAATATGTCGTGCAAATGATGCAATGCAAAAAGGTTCCTACCCATACCATCTGCTACACAACATGAATAATCACTTAATATGCCGTAGGTACTCTACAGAACTCCTTCGTCAACCACAAAATTCTAACCCAATGTATATGCAATATGTCACACAATCTCATACATAATCATATCTCAATACTTTTCACATTCATTTAACATGATCAGCATGTCCTCAATAATCACATACTTTTAGTAAATGGAAACAATGTTCCAA
Organism: Gossypium raimondii; assembly: GCF_025698545.1. Taxonomy (NCBI): domain Eukaryota; kingdom Viridiplantae; phylum Streptophyta; class Magnoliopsida; order Malvales; family Malvaceae; genus Gossypium; species Gossypium raimondii. The sequence goes on along the minus strand of NC_068576.1, from coordinate 24,018,027 downwards.
TCTTTCAAATTACCATTGTGTTGGTACCAATCAATATCGTTCAGTTTCACATATTTTATGGATTTTCATTGTGCATAAATAGCACCCTTTTCAGTACACAATATAACAAATATCTCATGTGTTTAAATCATACATAAGCTTAATATCTCAACACATTATATCATTCAGTCAAACATTCTCATATCTCATAACTCAAATATTCAATTACAAACTCAATTAAACATTCATACTATCAAACTAGCAATTTTGCCAAAACGTCAATCTTTTAAGGCTCGAAACATACCTGGTTCGGTCACCCACAAAATCAATAGTTTGGCTGTTAAGCCAATCCAATCAGCAAGCTAATTTATCAAATATAACATGATATTTAACATTTTCAAACAATTTTTTGAGTTTAGGACCCACACCTTATTTTTCACTTCCTTGCAGCACACTAGCGAATCTACCAATTTTCCTTAATAATTCCTTAAACGAACCTAAACCAAAATTAAGTTTTAATTCAATAAATTTACCATTATCCCTCAAACACCCACTTATGAGTTCAAACCAATATTTGAAAATATAACTATTTTATGAATCCAAACTAGTTAGATTCCTTACATTGTATCGATGAGAACCTTACGTACAATCGTTCTTCGCCTTTATGGATGATTTGGGGCATTTGGGTTAGCACCTAATTCAATAATTACCCAACAACTATGTCAAAATAACAAATTAGCTATACTTAATTGCACTTTCGCTTCACGATTTGTGGGATCCAATTGACTAATTGATCAAGAACATCTCTCCCTAATTAACATGTGATTAAAGGCTGATTAAGAGGGTTCAAGAACACAATTTAATATTGGAAAAATATTGGCAAGACCCAAGAAGCAAAACAACCACCTTTCTTGCACATAGGCGCACGCACCACCACCCATGGTGGCCAAAATTGGGGCTAAATTTTAAAAATTTTTGAGATCTCATTAAAATCTACAAAAATACCTTTGAAATCATTTAAAATCCACCAAATTCCATATTTGGAGATTTTTGTTTTTATTTGACAAGATTAATCAAGAAATTGAAGAGAAGAGATTTTACCCAAGCTAGTTGAGAGAAACGACAGTGAAGCTTTCTCGGTAATGTTTGAGATCGATCTTGGGGTTTAAGATTTCAAATTTGGGGCTGATTTATATGAGGATAAATGGAACCAACATAGTAAAGGAGATGGTGCACAATCTCGATGCAAAAGGAAGAAGAAAGAGATGGTAAAATGGGAGGTATAGACGACGACAACAATATGAGAAAGAAAGAAAATTGAAGAGAAAAGAGGATAGGAAGAGGGTGAATGGCTAGGGTGGGGAAAAATTGAATTAAAGGCTGAAAAATAAAATAAAAATTTGTATTTATACTTAGGTTTCAAGGGTATGGATGACACACACATTAAAAAAAAGAAGGGATTTTGCAAGGAAAATGATTCAAACTTCGGACCTCATTTACTTGCCATGGTTTCTCATATTTCTTTTAACCATTAGGCTTCTTCCTTATTCTTGAAATAATTTTTCAATATTTATTTTAAAAGCAAGACATGTCACATACTAGGGTTTAAGGAAAAATTTACAAAATAATAAAAATGGTGAAAGAGAAGGGATTTAAACTTGGGTTTCAAGGAACATTTCACTAATACTTAACCAACAAACCAATACCTCATTTAATTCCTAAAAATGCATAGATAATATTAAAAATTAAGGCATGACCACTCTCTCTCGATTCACAAACCCGATTCTACTAACCCTCGATTTTTGGGATGTTACACGGTCAACTCACTTTTACCGTTAAAACTGGGCTGATTTTGGAAAAAAATCGTAACGTTGAGGTGTCAATAAAAAAAAAGGTCAAGGGCACAAAAGTAAAAGCCCCCAAATGTTCAGGGTTTTTTTTTGCAATTATGCCAATTAATTTTCAAGTCAGAAATTTGGCCTAATGGTAAATGGAGTTGAAAATTAGACCCGAGATTGAAAATTGGGCCTGAGAATCTAAAACTGATATCAAGACCCCAAAACTGGTCGAACCAGGCCTAATATGTGAAACCAAGTCGATGGTCCAACCATTGGCTGAACTAGACCGATTGGGCCCTCACTGGCCCGGATTGAACTAGCAATAGCCAAACCAGTTTAGGGTGCCATAAGAGTGTCGCACCTACAATGTCAGCACCAGATACAACAGTGCTGGCGATGGGTACGACGGCATTTTGGTGGCCGACGGGTGGTCCTTTAGCGGTTGAGCAATTATTCCAAAAATAATATTATTTTAATAGTTTTAATATAAAATTTAATTTAATACTTCTCTTGATGGTACTATATTAATTTAATATTAAAGTGATTATCTTAATTTTAGATAAATATTCTATTAATTTAATAATATTTAATATTAAATTTAATCTAATATTTAACTTAATAAGTATTATATTAATTTAATATCAAAGTGATTAAGTTTAATCTTAGTTGAACTCTTTAAACTCTCCATATATAAAGAGAGCCTTGAGTCATTATTTTGCACACACTTGAATTCAAAAGAAAGTTGTAGAGAGAAAATTCTCTAGAGAAATTATTTAAGAAGATTTCTAGAGATATTTTTCTTATTTACAACTTGAACCAAAAGTTTAGAGAAATTGCAAAATCACCCCACTGGTAATTTTGTGGAAAATTTTTTGATTTGAAGTGAGCCGCACTCGGCATGTCACACCCCAAATCTTAGAATTCGAATTTTACTGGCTGACGTTGCATGCGTAATCTTGTAAGTTAGTTTGTCTAATTAGTAAGATTAAACTGATTTTCAGGTGGAATCGTTCGATGAATTATTTCCCTGTGATTCACCATCTAGCTGACTTTCGCTTCTTTTGTGTTGGCAAACTCCTACGTTGGCAAGTTCTCCCATGTGTGAACACGCCAGTGGCAGGTTCATTCATAGTTCAGTTAATCGTTCAATTTTTTAACCTGGGGTAGGTAGGACACGTATCAGTTACATGTGAAACGGACTCAGACCCAAAGATCGGGTTAGGCCTAGGGTATTACACCTTTTAGATTATGGGAATCATTTTCATGTTTTTTCTTGCCAAGTTTTCTTTCGTAGAGGGAAAAGAGTCATTTGAAGGGGTTGTGGATTCATCTAGGTTTCAAAGCTCCTTAAGGCTTGTACAATCACTTTCCATCTTTTTCATCTATCTTGTTTTGTTTCTTTGTTATTTTGTTCTATTCTTATTTAATTATTTTTAATCTTTAATTTGTATTCCTTGTTCTTTTTTATTACTTGTTTTAGTTGTTTCCTTTTTAATTTTTAGATTTGACTTGGATTTGTTTACGTTTCAAGTTGTGTCAAACTCCAAATTTCCCTTCAGTCATCTAGCGCCCTAGGCCAAATCTGTGACTTGGAAAAACTTGTGATCTTGTTCCACGTGCGTCATTATCACAATCTGATCCAGTGCTTTTAGGGATCCCACATAAAAAACAGATCTAATGGAATAACATTACTGGTATTATATATATTAAAGACTAAAACCATGGATGAAAATACTTACACAATAGTAATCTAGGCTTGGAATGCATAAAAGACCTTTCGCTGATACATTAGGTTGGAAAAATCCTCTCGAAAAAGAAGCTATTGAGGGGAACACTAAATAATGCTCACCAAGTTCCAATTTTAACGGGAATAATTCCCCAGCCTATTTCGCCTAATCCTTACAATTTTTTACCATGTACAAAAATTATAAATCAAATATATTTTTAGTTCAAGCAATTAAAATACTCAATCAATTGAATATATCAATATATTGGGAATATTTATGCAATTGAAACATAAAAGAGAAATATGCTACCTATTTTTTGTCCTTGAACAATACAATGTCGTTTCATTAGATTGAATGATATTCGCCTCTAAAGTAGGTTTAGCATAGAAACTTGTACACATTGATAATGAATTTTTATGTTTAGGAGATTGATATATTAATAGAAAGCACAGGGATTTTTATTTCCTAAGGAGTGGATGGTTTTTCCTCCAAGCCTTCTTTACTAATATTAATCTTCCATGCAATATGCTGGTTGATAACTAATGTCGAAGATGTAGAACTATCAGATGGATCATATTCAATAGACATACGAATCATTATATCAGTTAAGGGAAAAATGACACTATTGCAAGTTGATTGTTTGGGATAGAAGAGAAGGAGATTTCTTTTATATGAGAATTGGAAGTAGAATCTATGATAGGTTAAATAACATATTGGCGAAGGAAGGTCAATGGTTTTGTTAAACTTGTGAGACATTAAATGTAATACCTTTTCGGGATGATTGTACCTGATACTTGATATTTTCTAAAGCAATCAAATTTTGCATTGATTACTGTGAATTTTTTTTAAAAAATCCTAAAAATTGCAATGTAATAAATTTATATGTTATTTCACATAGATGTTCTGATACATGCATAGATGGGGTGAAATGTATTAAATTACATTCGACGAAGCTTCTAATTTTCAAGTTTGCAAAATCAGTCAATTTGTGATGATTTTTTGGATGGGATTCAGACATTTCTATGTTGAGATGTTTGCATAGAGTTTGAAGATTTATCTCTTAGCTTGGAAAAGCAACTTGAATCACTAGATTTGGAGTTTTGGAGCTCAAGTTATGACCATATTAGTGAATACCATGTGGGTTAAATTTCTGGACGAGATTGTTACGGAAATTAGTAGTTCATGCTTTTAATTCGAGTTTAAATAATTTGGGTCTAATTTTTAGGCTTACTTATTATTATATATGAGCCCAATATTGTACTTATTAGGTCTTATTATTTCATTATTTATTTATTCTAAATTTTGATATTTGTTAAGTATTTTGAGTTATTTAGAAGTTTTATGTTTCTTAGTCAACAAGAAAGCTTAGTTTAAAGCTACTTCTTATTTAGATTAATTAGAGTTTCAATATACATGAGAGTTTTATTTGGATGTACTTAGCTAGCCTATATAAAAGCCTCGTCATTGTACACAATTCATAATTCATTCAACAACTTTTCTATTTTGAGTTAATAAAATATTATTTTTGAGTTTTTTTTAGAGAATTCCTCTTGAGTTTTCTTTTAGAAGAGTTTTAACAATCTTTTCAGATTGTGAAAATCATTTTCAAGCTTTTTCTTCTCAAGTTTTCTTTCGTGGAGGGTAAATTAGAGTCGTTTGAAGGGGTTGTGGATTCATCTAGTTTCCAGGGCTCCTTAAGAATTTAACACGCCATTTTTCATCTTTTCCTTCTATCTTGTTTCGTTTCTTTGTTATTATGTTTTGTTCTTGTATAATTATTTTTAATCTCTAATTTGTATTCCTTGTTCTTTTTTCCTATATTTATTACTTCTTTTAATTGCTTCCCTTTTTAATTCTTAGATATAATTTGGATTTGTTTGCATTTCAGGGTTGTGTTAAACTCCAAGTTTTTGCCCTAGGCCAAATCCACAGCTAGGACAAACTTGTGATCCTATTCTGTATGCGTTCTTATTACCATCCAGTTCAGGTACTTTTATGGGTCTCGTATCAAAAAAGATTTAATGGAATAACATTACTAGTACTATATATTAAAAACTAAAACCATGGATGAAAATGCTTTCACATTAGTAATATAGGATTGGAATGTATACAAGAACTTTCATTGATACATTGGGCTGGAAAATCCACATGGAAAAGTTGTCGTCGTGGACAACGTTTGAATAATGCTCACTAAATTCCAACTGTAACGGGAAGAAAGCCTTCGAGCCATTTCACCTGATCCTTAGAAAATTTTTTCCAAGTTAAAAAAAATATAATTCAAATCTATTTTTAGTTCCAACAATTAAAATCTCAATTTATTGAATATAACAATATATTGGGGATTTCGATGCGATTGAAACATAAAAGAGAAATATGTTACCCATTCTTTTCCTAGAACAATATATTGTCATTTCATTAGATTGAATGACATTTTCCTCTAAAGTAGGTTTACCATAGAAACCTTGTAAACATTGAAAATGAATTTCTAAGTTTAGGAGATTGATATATTAATAGAAAGCACATGGTTTTTTTATTTTCTTATAGGTGGGTGGTTTTTCCTCCCAGTCTTGTGACACCTCAAACTAGACCGGGACTGACAGGCCTGAATTTGAAGCATTAGATTAGCCACCTAAGTGACTCTCCGGCTAACGACCACCCAAGACACACCCTGACCTTATAACACCTCAATCTTATCTAATTATTAGTTATTTATTAATGCAAAAGCAAATTATGAGCCAATTTTAAACTTTTCCTAGGTAATTTAACCTAAGGGCATTTTTGTTATTTTTAGAACCTATGCTAAATCATCCCAATTTTAGATCTAAGTGTTTATCGACCTTCTTTTAGTCAAATTATGGAATCTGAAAAATTTCAGCTTAATTTGAGTTCGTTTACTATGTCTAATTCAAGTTTTATTATTAAGGACTAAATTGTAACAAGTGTAAGCTATCAAGATCTATTCAAAATTAAAAATTAAGTGCATTGCTATCGAATTTTACCCACTACAAGACTAATCCTAAAATTTTACCAAGTTTATTTATCATCTAAGGCTCTAATTAGACTAATTAATTTTCAGGATTAAATTGTAACTTGGACAAATTAGAATATCAATTTTAAGAAAAAAATTTAAACCCCCAAAAACCCACAAGGCCATGTCCCCCAGACCGTGTGTCACTAAACAACCGTGTTCATGTCGTAAAAAACTTTTAGATCGATCGCACACGCCCGTGTGAAAACCACTACACCTTTTTTTGCAAAAAACTTGTTTTAAAACCCAAATTTGCATATTTTAATGGCCAATTAAACCCGATTTAGCTACGATTAATTAACATACATATACATACACCTTCAATTGAATTTATTGACATCAATAAAGTCACATTTAAATAGAATTAGGCAATTCATTCCATGCATAACAAACACCGAATATATCAAACAAGTGGCGTACCTTAGTCGCTAGTAAACCACTTTATGGAAGCTTCATTTAAACAATCGTTAGTATAAATTTTATGCCTCACACATGTGTTATCAATCACCGTGTTATCAGTCAATAATACACCGTAAATCATTCAATAATTAAACTCAAATAAGCCTCAAATTATTATAAAACCATCCAAAATCAAAATGTCCAATGTCCAATGTCCAAAGTCCAATTATAACCAAAATTAAACTAATTCTTGGGAGTTCCAATTACAGTCTCTAAAACATGTAATAAAGACTTTACCAAGCCTAACTCTCTTGGAACTCTCTTGCTCGGCTCCTCAAGCCCGACTATTAACTGCACAAATTGTAAGGGTGTGAGCTTTAAAAAGCTCAGTGATTGTTAATAAAAATGACTAGTATATTAACATCCAAATCATGCTTAAAACACATCCAGTCAATCACCAATTATCAGCCATAATAAAGAAACATGTCAATTTAATTTCCATATGCTTTTGTCAATATCAAGAATCAATCATTCATGGCTTACAAACATTGAATAATATAACAATAATCACACATAAATATATTGGCATACACTTCTCAAGGCTTAATCGGGTGATCATAAATCAGATAAACGGATCTCCAAAGTCCCACAAATGTCAAATACAGTCCACTGAGTTGAGTGGGTTGAAGCACAGACTCCCTTATAGCACCTCAAATAACCGAATGAGTGGAAAGTCATGCTTACCACTCCCTTATCTACTCTAAACAAAACAGTCCACCTAAAGCCATATGCTTACAATGTCACCAATAAAGGTGAGTACTCACAAATCCTATGGCTTGCCAACTATATCCAATGGAACCACTTAATTTTTTTCTACCACAAATAATAGATCAACCAAGCAAATCTAAACTTCAATTATGGTTAGCTCGGTCCTCTTCAAGATTCGGAACTTCAACAGTGATAAAGTAGACATTACCACCATTCCAATGCTATAATAAACACGAATTTTAATTAACTATATTAATCGAAATCCTCTCATAAAGATACCTTACCAGATTTGTAACATCAAGTCGAAAACTCAATTCCTCACAAAATTGATCTCTCCAACCCTTCTAAACACTTTCATTCATCAATACTAGACTAAATACACTTATACTAAGCATCAATTTCATCTTTACAATAATTTCACAAAATTTCAGAAAATCAATTCATGAAGATGATGAAATTTGAATTTCTTTAAATTACCTCACAAATCATGTCTAATATTGATAAATAAGATCAAAAACCTTTTAATAGATCAATTTTGAGTTGGAACATTCATTGATTTGTGGATTTCCTCTCAAAATTCAAGATCCACCGTTAAAGAACTGTGTGTTCTTGAAAGAAGATGACATTCATAAAAATCCTTTAATTGACTCCTAAATCATGTAAAAATGTTTCTAAACATCATAAAAACAAGTTTAGGATTGAATATTACCTTTGATTCACTCTAAATTTGTTGATTGAAAATCTTGATTCAAGAAACTTAAGAAATTTCAGAATATTTTTGGCTACTTTTGATAATAATTTCGGTTGAATTGAGCAAGTATTTTGAGAAGGGAATTGGTTGGATCTATTCTCTGATAATAGATCTTTAAAATCATGCAAAAAAAAAACAAATTTTAAAGCTCTCTAATCTAATGTAAAATGTGTGAAAAGTGGGCTAGATACATTAGTTTTAAAACTGAAACCATCCATCAGAAATTTAAAAATTGGGAAATTTGCCTAATGGTAACTCCTACATTTCCCTTACTTTACCATTTAGTCCTTTCCCTCCAAAATTCTGAATTTTAAGGTTTATTTGCCATATAAATATTCGAAATTTTTCGTTGTTTTACAATTAAATCCTATTTAATTAATATTTAAATTTTACTCAAATTACCCCTAATAAAAATTATTTTAAAATTATTTTTCAACCCAAATTGATTATTTTCACTAATAATTACTTAAAATCTTTAAAATTAGTTTTTCAAAAATATTTATTTTTTATTTCTGGATTATTATTTAATCGATTTTAGATGAATTAACCTTCTAAATTAAATTAAAAATTACTAGAAACCCTGTAAATTCCTAGTTTTACACTCAAAACCCGAAAAATATACCCAAAACTACTAGACCCAATTTAGGGATGTTACAAGTGTTCCTTACCAATATTAATCTTTTATACGATATGCTAGTTGTCTTACACCCTGGTTTTGTGAACCGGATCGGTCCGGGAGACTATGCTGGTAAAAATTACCTAAGATGACAGACTTAGACTAGATAAGGTTGGTTACTTCGAGATGGAGTACTGCAAAGAACTTCATCAATACTATGAAATACTATTATGAGTGATAGCGAGATTGTAGTTAGGGTGAGGACCTTATTAGGCAGACTTTCCCCCTAATAAGATCTCCACCCGTGTTTTTAGTGTCGTTACTTAAGTCAGTACGATGGCTTGTAGGATACGTTTAGATCAGCTAGCATCTTAGTGGAGGCAATGTGTCAGTAAATAAGACACTTGTAGAGCCTTGTAGGATGTGATTAATTGGCGGAAGCGTGTGAGAATGAGTAATGATTAGAGATAATCCAAATTAGGATTTGGACTTGGGTTATCTATAAATAGGGTAGCGTGATAGTGGAAAGAAGATTTTTGATTCATCTTCTCAATCAGACTTTATTATCATCGAAGAAATTAGGAGAGTTCTTCTTCACTAATAAGGGTGTTAACTGTAAAAGCTTAGGAGAGCTTCTATGCTAGTTTTCTGCTGGTAAATTCTTCAACCTTCTTTTAAGATTTACTAGATAAATAGACACTGACTTAAGAAATGAATGGTAAGATTTCTTTGAATATTGGGTAGGAAGGAAACTTCTATCCGGAAATGATTTGCATGTCTCTAGATTCTTGTTGTATCATAAATTTTTGGTCCTTTTTTATAATTAAAGAAGTTGTTTTATTGTTTTAGCTAAAAAATAAGAGAAGGTCCCGGTACTAAAGGGAAAGAACCAGTAGAGTAGGTAAAACTCTACATAAAGTGTTTTGGTGAGTTCTTTTGTACTTTGTATCTGGTATTTGAGTTAATTCGTTTACTTCTATACTTTGCTTAGCCAGGTAAGTGGCTTCTCATTTGTCTCTAAGGTTTATGTTTGAGGAAGCCTGTCCAAGAGTCAGTGTAAGCAAGGCCATATACAGTTAAACATACCCAAAACACTTGATATATTCATCGTTTGAGTACTCCTTCCTCGATGCACAAGCTCCGTATCCAGATGGATGTAATGAGGTATCAGAGGGATATTGTGTATTATGATATAAAAGACACAAGAAAATGTTTTGCCTTTGGTATGGCACTTAGATGCAAACCGTGATTGGTGAAAACTCGACCTCGTAGGGGAACACCTATGTGTTCATACAATGAAGGGAGTTAGGAGGATACAAAGGTGATGTTGTTTAATAGCTCTGATGAATGAATATGAAGATACAAGAAAAAATGGGTTCTTGGCGAATCGCAATCGGAAGCTAGCACAAGGAAGGATGTACGTGGAAAAAGGGTGCATGTGGTAGTGCACGTTACATGAAAACATAAACAGTAAGTTAGTCAATCTTAAATGGTAGTCCATGCAAGTCACATATTCACGGAGCATATGTGCCCATGACTGTCCTATATGTGCTTAGAATCCAGTGTCATCCGCCAATCGGCTAAATTTAATTACGATAGTGTCCGCTAGTTGATCTACGTGATCAGAGTAATATAGCCGTCAACTATGGTGAATTAATCGAGTCCCTTTTTCTTAATGTCTGATAGAAATTATTGTGAGATTGTTCATACGAACTTACCCAATTTCTTCTTCCTTTCAAGTTCTGAAGTTAATTGTGGTGATTGAAGGGATACAACCAGATTTGTGGCCATTTGTGAGCCTTCTTATTTTTAGGGTTAACATGTATTTGCTGGGGGTACTAGGATAATGGTTAGATACTACCCTTTTGAATGTTTTAATCTGTATTAAAATGTTATTTTGAACACTTCAAATTTTGAATGGAAGCCTTGTTAGCATAATGTTAATTGTGACTCATTAATGTTAATTAAGCAGCTGCCAAATTTTAATTCATGCGTCTTTAAATATTTGAATGCACCAGGTTGTTGTTTTAAAATCGTGCTTCCAAATATATATAGTCTTAAATTAAGGAATTTCATTCTAGTAAAAAGGGGTACTCGCTAAAATGGATAATGGTTTTAAAAAGTAGAAAAGTGTGTTTTCTAATCGGGTCAACCTCTGATGCTCTATACTCAGATTTGACGATTGAGTCGAGCGTGGGGTGTTACAAGTTTAATTGGTATCAGAGCTTTGGTTTAGTCGATTCTCAAAAATTAGTGTCAATTAGAAACCTCGCAATACATGTTAACTAAATTTTGCTGGATTTCCAATAGTATTGCTAATTAAATTTGTGCGTATTGTAGCGAAGGAAGAAATATTTCGGTGAACGCTAGGGAAGATGATGGTGAGGAAATACAAAGTAATGCTCCGCCACAAGTGAGCAACCTTGCGCCTTCTATGAGCTAAGGAGTACTAGGAACTGAGGCTAAGGATGCCTTAATAGAAATGATGGCTACATTGTGGGGAAATGGTTTGATCGTTACATGGGAGCTGTTCCATCCTCATCTTATAGACGCCGTGAAAAATCAGTGAGACAATAGGAGACAATGAGCACAGCAAAGGTTGCACAGCTAGCATACCCTGTACCTCTAACTCCAACTGTAGCTATGACTAGAGGGGACCCGATGGAGATCATCCGTATACAGGGTGCTAAAGAGTTTCGACGTAGTAAAGGGGATGATCTAGTTGTAGCAAAAAAACTAGCTTTCTTGAGTTTTTTGTGTAGTTGAGGAGCTATGATGTTCTCCAGTTGATAGTTTGACATGCACCACCTCTCTACTTAGGGATAAGGCGTATCAGTGGTGGACAACAGTATTTAGCATGGCCCAATAGATTAGGTGAATTGGGAATTTTTCCTAAAGAAGTTTAAGGACATGTTTATCAACCGACTCTTTGTTGAACAGATGAAGAAAGACTTTTTGGAACTCAAATAGGGAAAAATGACATTGTTTGAGTATGAGAATGAATTTATCAGGCTAGGCAAGTACGCTAAAGATTTGGTTCTAGAAGAGGAACGTCTATGCATTAGGTTTGAAGGAAATGTGAATAAGGAATTGAGAGTACAACTATCTGCCCTCGAGATTAGAGACTTCGCAGCCTTGTCTGCTAAGGCCCAAAGAATGGACGTAGCCATTCAAGAAAGAAATAAGGTCAAGGATAGGGAAAGAAGCAAGTGTGCAACTTCCGGCCCAATGTGTATTTTGGGTTCGAAAGACCCAGAGATGTCAGAGGATATTCTGCTACCCTATCTAGGGAGTCACAAACTATGGACTTCCAACGAGAAAGGAGTCTTAGCCAAGCGACATCATAGAAGGGTCCCTGAGAATGAAACTTCTTATTTGTAATAGTTGCAAGAAGAACCATAGTGGCATATACTAGAGGGCCACTAGGGGATGTTTTAATTGTGGAACCCAAGACTGTTACAAGAGAAATTGCCCCATAAGCGTAGAAGAAAATACTAAGGAATCAGTACACGTGGTTAAAGAGTCCCAACCGAAAGTGAAATCGGGGGTAGTGGTTAAATAAAGGTCGGTCTAGGGAGCTCCAAGAAGGAATATAATCATACCCAACTCGAAAGCTAGAACTAGGGTGTACATCATGCAGGCAAAAGAGGATGTTGAAGCTCACAACGTTATTACGAGAAATTTTTCTTTATTTGACACCTGATTATATGCATTGATAAACCCTGGGTCTACCCATTCTTATATTTGTGATAAGTTTGTGACCGAGCAGGGTCTTAGAGTTGTCCCCACAAAGGTTAGCATGTTAGTCACAAATCTCCTAGGCTAGAGTACTGTAGTAAATAGAGTGGTAAAGGCCTTTTCGCGGAGTTATGGTGGACATGTATTCCTGGCAGATTTAATGCTTTTGAGTTTTGATGAGTTCGATGTCATATTGGGATTGGATTGTTTGATGAGACATAATGTTGTGGTTGAGTGAAATTATAGAGGGGTATGGTTAGTACCCATAACTGGTGATATGGTGTTTGTTTCGGGAATAAAGCGTGATGTCAGGAACAAATTAGTTTTAGAATTTCAACACAAAAATTGTTGGTTAAGGGTAGTGATGCCTATTTCGCATATATCCTAAATTCTAATATGGTGAGGACATACTTCATAAAAGTACAAATTATGAATAAATTTCCCAATGTCTTTCCAAAGAATTACCGAGGATTCTGCCAAACAAGGATGTGGAATTCTCTACTGATGTGACGCCAGGAACTGGTCTTATCTCAATAGTGCCTTCTAGAATGGCCCCAATAGATTTGAAGGTGTTGAAAACTCAGCTATAAGAACAGTTGGATAAAGGGTTCATCAAACCAAGTGTTTCACCTTGGGGTGCTGGAAACACAAAAATGTATAGACTTTTTTACCACCTTTTGAACATGAATTCATGCAAATTCTAAGTAATTTATGTAAAATTTTATGGTGTTATTATAAAATAATTAAATTGAGCTTAAATTATACTTCATTATGAATTTTAGTTATTTTTATATTAAATTTGCATAATTTGACCATTTTTGACAGTTTTGCACAAAGGGTGAAAAATCAACTCGAAAGTCACCTTGAACAATTCAAGTATCGAGGCACATGGGGAGATCAACATGATAAATTATTAGCCTTGTATGACTCAAATTTATTTTCTTAGACTTATTTAAATCAATTGGTCCAAGTGAACTTTATCGAGAAAATCGGACAACTTGAAGTGGACAAAAAGGGCCTGAATTGAACAGTTGAAGAAGGAAGAGGGACGAGCCCAAAGGAGCAACCTAATGTCGACCCAATTTCTACCTAAATCAGCTAAGTAACCTGATTATAATAATTTCAAAATAGCCCTCAAACTTCTTTTAAATCCATTCTCACCCTCACCCCTCCACTTTTCGTGCATTTAATTTCTGGCCACAAGCTAAAAATAGCAAAACCAATTCAACCCCTCTCCCTACTATCAAGGGCTAGCCATGGGAAGGGGTTGGCGGCTATTTTTAGCTAATTTGAACTGTCAATTTCAAGTATAAATATGCCCCTTCACTTTCTCAAAAATCACCCCTCACTTCACACCTCTCTCACTCACTCACTTTCTCTCTCTCACTTTTCTTTGTTGCCTTTAAATTCCTTTCTTCCCTTGTCGAATTCCCCTCTTGAAAAAGATCCTGCACACCTCTTGGACTAGCAGCAATTGAGTGTTCATGAAGGCCTTGGATCATCAGAACGAGCAGAGAAGAGAATAGCGTACTAGTCTGGCTGCGAAAAACCACTAAGATTTGTTCTTCTAGTTCCTTCTCTTAACTTTGTTTTAGGTTTTGTTTTGATCATGAACATGAACATTTTTGTTTTTGTTCTTCTATTAATTAAAATGAATTAAATTCATTTCATGTTAGATTAATTGCATTTTGTCCGCTTAGATTATTTAAAATGTGTTTGTATTGTTATTAGGTCTCAGTAAATTGTTCAATTAAATAAAATCATGCCTACGTTATGCTTACACTTTAATTGTAAGGTAGTAATTGAATTAATTATTAACCAGATTGAAATTATAATTAATTGACACAATATTTAATTGATGCATGTTTAATCTTCTCGGGTTGAAGGTTAAATTAGCAACGATATTAAACGATCGTTAGCCTTGCATAACTTGTAAGATTATTGTGATTAAATTGTTTCAATATAGCGATATATTGTTACCTCACTTAATCTTATACTTGCTTATTAAAATTTGATTAATTATTTTCATTGACGTAGAAATATGTTCAAGAGATTAATGGGTTTTAATAGGTAGGTATGTGCATTAGTTAGCAATTTACCAAATTGTCGTGAAATTATTCGTAACAACATGGACACAACTTTTAATCATTCTAAGTTAAAGAATAAAATTGATCTAACACATTTATGTCGTATTGATTAAACTCATTTTTTTAGAAATCATGCATTGAAATTTTATTTTCTTAGATAATCACTTAGTTAAGTTAGTTTTAGTTTTAGATCACCTCTTATAAACGAATATATTTTTCCTCGACAATTTGTTTAAATCTTACATTTCATAAATATTTTCTTGCACAGCCCCTGTAGGAATAATAACTCGACATTCTTTTCACTTTATTACTTGATACGACTGTGTACACTTGTACATTTCTGTTGTTCCAAGTTTTTGGCATCGTCGCCACAGACTATTATTTTAGTCAATTATTTGTGAAATTAATTATATTGCAATTTGGTTCAATTTTTTGTTTCACTTTAATAGTTTTCATTATTAATCAGGTGAAAATGGATCCTCTACAACATGATCAAGGAAGAGCATTTGCGGATAATGCTCGCAATTCGGTCATTGTTGCCAATGATGAAAATGGTATCATTTGAAAATATGTCGTTCCTCTATTTAATTAACTCAATTCAGGTATTGTGAAACCTGAAATTGACGCACCACAATTCGAACTAAAATCAGTCAAGTTCCTACTGTTGCAAAATATGGGTCAACTTAGTGGGATGCCTACTGAAGATCCACATCTTATTCTTTGACTATTCATGGAAGTGAGTGACTCATTTAAAATGATTGGGGTGACCGAGGACGCCTTGAGATTAAAATTATTTCCATACTCCTTAAGAGATAGGGCGCAAGCATGGTTAAACTCCCTACCGTCCTGTTCTGTAACTACTTGGCAAGATTTGGTTGAACGTTTCTTAATGAAATACTTTCCTCCATCTTTGACTGCCAAGCTTCGAAACGAAATCACTTCATTTTAGCAACTTGATGAAGAATCTTTATATGAGACATGAAAGTAGTTCAATGAGCTATTCCAAAAGTGTCCTCATCATGGCATTCCTTATTGTGTTCAAATGGAGACTTTCTATATTGGTCTAAATGCTCATACTAGAATGATTGTGGACGCTTCGACAAATGAAGCCCTTATTTCTAAGTCTTACAATGAGGCTTACGAGATTATTAAAATAATTTCTAGCAATAACTATAAATGACCAACCAACCGAACAACCTCAGAAAGATGAGTAGTGGGAGTACATGAAGTTGATGCGCTTACTTCTTTGACAGCCCAGGTATCATCTTTGTCTTCTATGCTTAATAACATAATTTTT